>NW_015173713.1:505851-511006 GCF_001447785.1 Gekko japonicus | reverse complement strand
GTATAGCATTCAGGAGTTCAGCATTCACAGTCTCTGAAGCAATTTCTGTTTCATCATTTCATCCTCTTATTTTGGTTCATAATTAAGTTGCCATCTTTATTTCCTGGCAAAACTCCTGTGTCTTTAACAGCTGCATAGGCGGATAATATGCAGCAAATTAAGCTTTGCACATCACTGTATACTAAAGGCTTCATCAGTTACATTTTTGCATTGCATACCATTGTTCTGCTGGGAAGAAAGAAGGTAATCCTAACCCAATTCACACTATCAAATTACAATGTCATCCTGCATTTTCAAAGGATACACAAGTGCTGAAATGGAGGCCACACTCTGCACAGATTGTTGGATTCCTGTTTGTTTGCAGTTCCTCCATTCTTCCGTACACACACATTAAAATACAGTTCTTCCACAGTGAACTTGATTTAGTGTTTTTTGCTGTTGTCATTATCTCACCATTGTGCCTTGTAAATTTCATGTCCTGCTTCTTTTCCATTCATCTTTGTTAGTGTTTTAGTCATCTGCCTTTTGTTCTGTTCTTGTTTCAACAACAGACTGTGAATCCTTGAAATGCTGACTATTGTGGGCAGCCCTTTACTTTTTGTAAGTTGTCTGTTCTGTTGTTGGCAGGATAACTCAAACTGTGACCACAGGCACAAGACTCCATATTCTCCTTCCCTCAAGTCCCTCTTGTAATTAACTTCCTGCTGCTTCTCTTCGATAACTGGAGAACCAAAACACTTTGAGTTCCACTCAAGTATAAATCATGAGAATGTAGCATTGCTCCCCACTGGGTTGGGTCCTGCATGATTTGTAATAAGGAGTTTGCTAAACCCGCTCTGTACAATGTTATTTTTTTCACCCTTCAGCCCAGGATCTCTTCCAAATTGGCCACCTGAGGGCAAATGACAGGGGGGAAAGGGGGGACGTATGTGGCCTAAGCAGCCTCACCAACTGCAGCCACCTAATCTAACATGTGTGTGTTGTTGTTGTTTTACAACAGATGGCAAGGGGCCACCCGCTTGCGCTGCCCCAAGCACCACCATCACCACAAAGGAGCCGCCACCGCCATCCACAGGCCCACTCGCAAGCTGCAATCGGGAAGCCGCTGCCATACCCAGGCCACCGCCACCACAATCGGGACACCGCTGCCGAGCCTGGACTGCCGCCGCCACAATTGGCTGCCACCGCCGAGCCTGTACTGCCGCCGGCGCCGCAATCAGGCTGAGTTAGGGCCGCCATCACTGCAATCGAGTTGCACTCTGAAGGCCCGCAACCAGTCAAGCCCCAACTCTATTCTGTGTGCTCAATCGACTGAGCACACAAAGCAACTGACTTAAACGGGAGTGGAGCCCAGCCATTTACCCAGGCTGGCTCCACCACCCCCGCCCACATCACGATGCCAGGCATCATGGCTTTGTTGATGCCCAGATTCCTTAGGGCGGCAAAGCAGCCCCCAGCAACCAGTAGTGTTGCTGGGTCGCTGGGAGCTTGGTTACTAGAGGGAGTTGTTTAGAATTGTGGGGGGGGGGGGGGGGGGGGGAAATGGGACTAAGCAAATGAGAAAATTATACTCAAGTCAAGCTCTTCTTTCCCCCACACCCTGTACCCACTAGCTTTCACTGGAGCCAGAATTCATAATTGGTTACCCCATGTATTCATATTAACTAAGAATTAAATTAAATCTTAGTATCACAAGCTTAACTAACAGTGAATATATTTTTATTGTTTTATTGTCTTTTTCAACATTTATTTAGAAGTCATTATTCCTTGCTGCATCTTCTGTTTGGATCATTTCACTGTAATATTTAAGGAGCTGCTGAAGTCATTTTGCAGGAGACTGCTGTATGGTTGACAAAACCATCCCTGGACTGATGTAGAATGGAAGAGTAAAGCAAGCTTAACTTGAAAGTTCATATGTTTGTCACGTGACAAACAGTGGCCGACTAAGTTTTTTAAGGTGATGCATCCTGGTCTGCCTGATCATTTTGTAATTTCCTATTTAGCCTAAAGCTGAGTACTAATAATGAATTCTTACCTAACAACTTTGTGACAGTTTGCCGAGCAATGCACTGAACTGCCATGGGGGGCAGTTATAAAAAGGTACATATTTTTAAACTGCTTTTTCCCCTACAACATAGCAGTGCTGCCGAGAGCTACATTGGGCTCCTGGACAAAGATTCCCTGTTGAGTCCTCCTTTTATGCATGTAAAGAATATTTAAAGAAATACAAAATATTAGAAATTGGCATTGAAGGGATTTACTGAAAGCAACCATGCTTCTGAAATTTCTCCCTGGATTTTTGAGTTCTAAATTGTCTATCTATTTTTTGAAGTGTAACCAATGTATTAAGGATTCTGCATTGTTCCATTATTTTATAATTGCATTTATGCCCTAGCACAGGTTTCAGTCCATGTTTATTCTTATCTCCCTTCCTTCCTTCCCTACCTTGTTATTTATGCATATAGTTGTATGGTTGTATCAAGATTTGCTAGGAGCATCATTGTTTTTAAAGCATGTGTAGCCCACAGATCTCAACAAAATTGGGACTTTGTGACTTACAATTCAACAATAAAAACATAGTTACAAAACAATCAAGAAAAACAGACTTTATATATCTAAAAAGTTTAAAATGTCAACATCAGCATACAAAATAGTTTTAACACAAATATAAGCAACAAGTAAAAGGTAAGATAAAATCCAGTGGGGGGGAGAGAGAGAGAAGATCAAACAGCTGCCAGATATTTGACATAAGAAAACAAATGGCATTAAAAGCTAAGAAGACTAGGCATCAGGAAAAAAATATGGGGAACGCAATTCAAAGCTGGGGTGCCTCAACTGAAAAGGTTCTGTTCCTTTGTACACACAGAATCTCGATACATGTATCTTGATACATGTTCACTTTTATTTTATTTTATTTACAGCATGTCTTCACTAAGAGTCAAGGCCATTTAAAAGTAGGAAGCATCTTGTAGGTTAGAGTGAGTTGGAAGAAAGCATTTTTTTGTAGTTGCATTAAGTTGCAACTGTGATTCCTAGACACTTAACTGAGTCAGCTGAACCCCACTGAAGGTGGGAAGCAAAAAGTCCTTCAAGATTTTTACCTTACCAACCAGCACCACTTCTGTCTTGTCTGGGTTCAATTCCAATTTATTTGCTTTCAGACTTCAGAACACCATAGTCAGGCAACAGTTCAAGACCTCTGTCGAATCACCAGAAGATCTGGATAAAGAAATATAGATCTGGGTATCATCCACATATTAATTACATCCAATTCCAAACTACAGGTGATTTCTCCTAAAGCCTTTACATAGAGGTAGAATAACATGGGGGGATCAGATTGCACCCTGTGGAACCCCATAGGACAAGTTCCACACCAAAGATAATTGGTCTCCAATGGCAGCCCTTTGAGTTCAGTCCAAGTGGAACAACTTAAAAGAGTCCAAGGCACATCCCCTGATACCTGGGCAATAATTGGCCACATTATTTTTGTCTAACAATGGCTTTTAAAGTAGTGGATGGAAAACTGCAAGTGGCCAAGGGAAGGTGTCTCAGTTAGTGTTTGCATTATGATAATCATCAAGGGCTCATTAATGTGGATCTTACATGACGGCCAAGAGTCCAATACACAAGTGAGTGGTGGCCTTCACAGATCTCAGGATGCTGTCAACATCCATCAAAGTAATTGGGTCAAAATGGTCCATAAGCAGACCAGATGGCGTTTGAAGCAATTCTCTTACCTGACCTACTGTCCAGGGTTGAGAGCCCCCTTTCAAACTTACCTGCACTGGTGGTGGCTCTAAGAGCAGGTAAGAAAGGACCAAGTGAGCCACAGCATAGAGAGGCTTGTGTGGGAGGCTCTCCAAGTCAGCCATACCCACCATTCAGCAAAGAGAGGAGGTAAGGCTCTGCTGCCAAGCAGATCTCACAGATGAGGCCAGTAACACTCCACCTGTCTCAGGCCAACACAAGCCAGAGAAGAGGCCCTGTAAGATATATGGGGAAGGAAGGGTGCAAGAAGGTAAAGCCTGGGCCAGGAATCCAACTATCTCTGTTACTCACACCAGATCCTTTTAATGGTGTTTTAGTTTCATCCTACATATTCACCAGTCAGAGTACAGTCCCAATATTCCTAAATGAGATGCCAGATCCTGGAATTGAGTCCAGTAGCAGCATGGATTTTGATATCAAAGCAGTTTGATTTAATAGCACTACTTCACCTACCTGTGCACAGGTAAATCAAGGTACATAAAAGGGGTTTCTCTTAAGTTCTGTTCTCAAAATCTGTCCCAATGTTGACACTAGACCATCAGATCCCATCTTCATGTCATTTTCTCTGTAACATGTTATTTTATTTCTGTTCATAAGTTTAGCATTTAAGATCTAGGCAACATAAGTCACAGAGCATGGGCTGTTAGTAAAATTGCACCAAGAGCATCAGAAGAGGGATAAGCCATTGAATAGCATAACAAAGAGAAGCCTTGTACGTCTTTGAGTTAACATTCTGGACTTGCTGTTTTCTTTCTGTTACTAGACATTTGTTAGGACTTGCCTTTATTCAGAGAGCCCTTTCTAGGGTACTGAAGATCCTGTCAGTCTTTTTATTTGGTCAGTCTTCACATTATAGCCCCTGACTGCTCGTGCTACAGCTTCAAAAAGGAGCTCTTCCACCAGGCCTTTTAAAGCAAAAATTTGAATTTGCTAACACTTTAACACTATATTTGATTGTATTACTGTTTTTATATTGTTGCATTATTTTTATTAGGAACTGTATTAGTGAAATGAACTGTGTTTTATGTATTACTAGCAGTAAAGCCTGTCATGAAAGCAATACAACGAGCTCTAGAAAGATGTGATGTGTAATGAATGCATAGGCTGGAAGCAGGTTAAGTACATATTAGGAGGATGAAATAGAAAGTCACAAATGTGGAAGTAAAGTCTCACATACCTTATGTTACACAATACCTGGTGTCCAAGGTCACACAATGTGGGCCAGAAAATGCAGCACACAGGTCTCCATGGAGTCATTTCTACAATTGGGCATCTTCAATTGCTCCCTCTACACTGTGGAGTCTTGTGATCAAAAACTCTGCTTCTCAGCTAACCATCAATGTACCATTATCTGCCTCTCCCTCCTGGAGATCAGTTGTAATTCTGA
>NW_015173713.1:488935-504413 GCF_001447785.1 Gekko japonicus | reverse complement strand
CTTCCTTCCTTCCTTCCTTCCTTCCTTCCTTCCTTCCTTCCTTCCTTCCTTCCTCTCTTTCTCCAAACCCCTCTATCCATCTACCTATCTATCTACCACCCACCCACCCTACCTTTCTAGGGCCCATTGTCTTCATCCACAATGGGCTTTGCTCCTTCCCCCCTTCCTTCCTTCCTTCCTTCCTTCCTTCCTTCCTTCCTTCCTTCCTTCCTTCCTTCCTCTCTTTCTCCAAACCCCTCTATCCATCTACCTATCTATCTACCACCCACCCACCCTACCTTTCTAGGGCCCATTGTCTTCATCCACAATGGGCTTTGCTCCCTAGTTAAATGAATAAGGCACAGCTGTAGGAGTAAGCACACACTATAAACCAACAAGGTATAAATATTCTGGGGTTAAACACCATCCTCTTTTCCTACACACCAGCCTCTGGCTCTCTGCTCTAGCCTCTCTCTCTCTGGCCCAAGAGAGCAGGGAAACCTCCATTCATTCCCCAGTCCAGCTGACTGTGGAGTGGCTGAATTTCTGGGGCTCCCAAGGTTCCCCCACATCTCTGGCTTGTGGCCTGGACAGCCTTGTCAGCACAGGCAGCAGGAGCGTTTCCTAACCTCCTGTAGGACAAATATGGCCTCCTCCCTGGATGGGCTGCAGTCTATATTGATGCGGCCCCGAGTGTTGGGACAGTCCCTGTTTTCCTTCCCTTTTCTGCCTTGGGGCAGCTGGGAACTGTAGTCCAGCAGATGAGGAAGCCCCATTCAACCCAATGAGTGATACCCCTACAGGCCCCTCTCTGGAACTACAGCTCAATTAAACCTTATGGGGAACATTTTAAACAGACAACCACAGACAGCAGCCATCTTACAAACACAGGTAACTGCCATTTTGTTACACCTACCAACAGCCACTGAGGGAAAAGTTACTCCCACACATGAGGCAAGATGGAGAAGTGTCTTCGTCAAGAAAGAAAGCCATTTGCCAGGAATTCTGACAGGGCCCAGTGGCTAAAGGGGGAGTGGGCAGGGAAGAGGAGCAGGCCCAGCACCCAGCCAATGGCACGCAAGTACTCTTGAGTGGCGGCTGATGGGCCAATGGCTGAGGGAGGGCATTGCACAGCCAATGGGAGTGCATGGAATATTACCACTTTAAAATAGCATTATTATATAGAGAGATGAGAGTTTTTATTCTGTTGTGAGCTGCCCTGAGCCAGCCTAGGCCGGATGGGTGGGATAAAAATCAATAAAATAAAATAAAAAATAAATACATCTCACTTCTGTATTAGAGCAACTCTGTTTCTTCTGTGTTTGTGATTTCCAGAGTAAAACATTTTGTAATTTTTTGACTGAAAATGTCCTAATTCAGTCCACTTTAGTTTACTCACTCCTCAAATTGCAACGTTTAACAGTTCTATTTCTCATGTTTTTGATTTCAAGCTTATCTTGGTTCATACTTCTCATGTTCTGTGTTCCTATTATATGCATCTAACAGCTTTGAACTATCCTTCTGCATCCATTCCTGTCAACAACTGATTGTCCTTTCAGCTTTAGTCCAGTTGCGTCATTAAGAATAGCACTATTCATAGTTGTCCTCAGCTCTTTCCCAGTAGCTGATTGAGTGCCATTTGAACTGGGGGGTTCCATCTTCCATACTACATGTCTCCAGTATCTCCCTCCCGTTCAAAGGAACTTAGATTTTATATATGGAGATCCCATCCACCTATCATGACAGACAAGAAGAGTATCTGTGGAAGGAGTACATATTTTTGATCACAGAGAACCAATTGAAGTTGTAGTGGGAATACATTAGTGTAGGGACTTGTACCACTTAATTTCTTGGTCAAACATGTCAAGTTGAAAGCTTGCTGTGGTCATTCAGTTGAAATATTAACCACCCAAAATATAAGGATTTCATATATATTTTTTAAGATGTGTTTTTGACTTCTGAATTTATTGTAGCATAGCAGTAAATCATATCCAGTGTGAAGCTGTTTTACCTTATCTTGTAAGCATCCATTGCTCTTTAGAATGTGTTTAAATTCCAGAGTTTAAATAGCATTCATTTACAAGATTTCTCAAAAAGGCTTTAAGTGGAGAAATAAAGGAATTCTAAATCAAAGGCAGTGAGAGCTATTCTGAAAGGATAAGCCTTACTACTTAATGTGATGAATCACAGTCCGTAAGGCTGTTTCTCCAGTTCCCACTGATGCCCCTCCAGGGAAGAGGAAAATGGAAGAAAGGGTTAGAAAGAACAGTGTATGTCTGAAAATAGGGACGATGTTACATAGGAGAACTGAGAATAATGTACCTGGCAGTGTCAGATGCAAAGGTTGAAAACCAGCATATATATGTTTTAAAACTGAATAAGTAAGACATCAAGAAGCAAGAATCATGCAAAAATAATCTGTTTTGTTAGTATCCTATCAATTTTCATTCCAACATGAGACTTTTGTTTTTTCTGAGTTAATGACCAAATGCAGTCTTTAGAATATAAACATATGCTTCACTATGTTGTATAGTTGACATGCCATTTTATGTCGATGTAAATATTATTAGCTTTTTAAAGCACTATAAAACAATAGTTTAACAAGGTTAATCTTTGCTGCTGGATAACTAAGAAACAGTGGCCGGTATCCTATCTAAACTTAATCCTAAAATCTATCTGTGTTCTGCTAACACCAGCAATCAGAAATGCTAAAGATTACCTCCTTGTTCAGGTTGTTTCTGCTGCAAGATATGACCTATATTCTTCAAACCATTTTAAATGTGACATATTTCTGATATCATATAATTTGTGTATTCTATGATCTCCCCACCCGAAAAAATTAACATTTTGCATTTCAGAAGGGATTTTTTTTTCATATGCAAATATAATATCTAAGTAAAGGGGGGAATTTTGGTCATAGGACTGTAAATGAGACCATATATAACAAAAAAACCATACAAACTATTCAGAATACATGCCATGCAAATCAGTAGCTGTAGATCTCTATGTTTATATTCATGTAGAGTCAGCAACAACCTATCTTTCCCATCAGGTTTGTATTTTGATTGTGAGCAGTGAAGCAGATTACAGTTTTGATTATCAGGGTAGTTTAGAACTTGGGGAAAATATAACATCCAGGTTCTTATGAAAAATTGTATCTAAATGCATATGTGCAATTAAACAATATCAATAAAAACCAGCCCCAAAGACCAAGCTTTGCAGTCAAAAATAAAGATTTCCCAGGAGAAACCGAGATAACGATCCAATTAAGCTGTGACGGGATGCAAATGAGACCTGACTCTAAACTTTCATAATACCGAAGACTCTAAAAGCTAAATAACACATTTCTTGTTATATTTCAAACAAGTCAAGTGATACGTTGTCAAGCAGGTAGGCAACTTTCAGGTGAGTAGGAGCAGAAGGGAATTGGTTTATGAAATATATTTTAATGATGGGTGACTTTTGAGTACTACAAGAAATTCATATCATTGCTTCCCAATTAAAAATTCATTAGGACTTGCAAGGCCTGGATAACATTTGGTAAATAGAAGCAGCATGTGAAAAATTTGAATGAGAGTAAGGGCTTAATAGAATAATCAGGGCTTGAACCAGTGCACCGCAAAACAACAATACATAAATATGTATGCACACAAGGCTAAATCCAGCTTGTCCTACTTTAGCTACTCTCATTGCCTTTAATTTTATTGCTATCCGTTGGACTACAATGAAGCAAACAGAGATTGCCCTAGTAACTTTGGAGCTAATTAATCTACTCTTAGATAGACTAATATTGTATTGCAGCTTCAGCCAGTTCCACTCATCATGTTGGACTAATTTCAGAAAGCAGGAATCTTCTCTAGAAGCTAAAGCTACCCCCTGACCTCATCATGTGACAGAGGCCTGATTTAAATGTGATGCTGGCAAGGAAGAAAAAAAGGCCCCTTTCCTGTGGGATTTTACACATATATACTGCTTCATCTCAGCTGGGCTGCCACCTATGCAAAGCAGTTGTACATTCTTTGTTAGCATGCCAAGACAACATCCACCTGGGCTGCAAGTTTCTGTTGTCCTAACTAAGCACACATAGTTGCTTTGCACAGGCAGCAGCCCTGTTTAAATAAAGCACACTATGAGTAAGAAGTATCTCGGGTAAGGGATTTTTGCTTTGTTAGCATCATGGTTAAATGAGGATTTTGGGTTTTATAATCAAGTCAGAAGTAATGTTTGCTTCTCATGCTCTGGTTCAAACACATAAAGCTGTGTTACTATGGCTGAGTTCAGACTGGCAGTTTGGCCCAATATAGGCACATTTCAGAAACATTTCTCGAACAGATTAAAGGGGCTGTTTACACAGGCACAGCTGTCCGGCGTTCCCCAGCCGTACTCAGCCCGTCTTGTAACGCTTCCCTCACGAGTTTAAAAAGTACCTGGTGAAAGTGGTACCAAACCCTGGAGAGCACATTGATCCCGTATGAATGCCAAAAGCCGCAATTGCTGATGCACATAACTGCATATGTGCATAAGTGCATATCTCCGGATTACCAAAAAGAAAGCCGTGCCTTACAGCCGTGCCTCCGCCAGGGGCATGCCAGCAGTGCGAACGCTTCCTTGCGCTTCCTCCCCTATATGCTCCCGCATCAGTCGGTGCAGTGTGACCGGGAATACCTGGAACAAGTTGTTCCGGGTCTTTTTTGCCATGACTCCCTCGTGCTTCAAACTGCCAGTCTGAACTCAGCCTATGACTCGCACCACTTGTTTATCTATTGTCTACTTTATCTATTGTCTAGTTCAATCAACAGTAGCTGCTCCTTCTTCCAGGTAGCGGTCTTTCCTAGAAGCCTTTGTGGCAATTCTGAATGCCAGCTATTAACCATGGCTCCTTTCTAAATTTTAAGATGCTGTTATTTGTTGGTAGTTGTACAACCTACTGGAGGCTACTGGGCATCACACCTACCTACCTTCTCCACCCTACCACTCTGGTATCTGACAAAGGGACCTTGGACTCTTCAAGGCTTATACTCTGTAAATCGTGTTAGCCTCTAAGGTGCTACTGGAGTTGGATCCAGCATAGCTGCCTTCCCCACCATTCATAGCAGCAACAACAGTGTGTGTTGCAGCCTAATGCCAGTTTCCAAATCAGCCACAGTCTAGTTCTGGACTACCTGTCTGAAGCCATTTGTCCACTTCTCATGTTCTTGTCATGAATTGCTGAGGAGGAGGAGGTGCTGGGCCATTGGATGCCTAAGGAGCAAGCATGGAGATTGACTGCTGTAGCCTTTTGTGCAGGCATTGTGCTATATTCAGTGTTTATTGGTGAGAATTTCTACAGATTTATCTGAATATGGCTGACAAATTCAGAATAAAAAAACAATATAGGTTCAAGTCATGTGAAATGTATGATTATTTGTGCTGTGGCTTGCTGGCCTCTATGCCTACCTGGTTCCATGTGTATTTGTATGTGTTTGGGGCATCTGCAGCCAGCTTTTAACCCACCAGGGCCATCACCTATATTTTTATATAAATTCCCATTTTTTGTACAAAATTTCATTAAGGAATTACCTCAAAGGGTAAATTTCTTTCATGGCTATATAAGCATATCTCAAATTTGTATGCAGTTCAAACAAGACAGTCTCTTTATACATGACCATCTCATTTAAATTATGCAAATTTCCTATTCTGTTCTGAACTTGCCTGTCAAAGTTATAAAAATAACTCCAAAAAGGAATGAAAGATACCTTGGCAGAAGAAGTTATCCTTATCTTGTAATAATGTGGTGTGCAGCTGCATTACTCTGTCTTTCCACATAATCACTATTGTTTGCAGTGGAGTTACTATTTCATTACATGAAGCTATTGAGAAATAACATGTTATATCTCTTAGCAGAAAAGCTGCATAACATTAGATGTGGAGAACATACAAGGAGGACTGTAACATTCAATGTCATGTTCTCAAGTATTACTGGATATCTGAAGACAGTTGTTTTGTTTTTTTACTGGAAATGATCTGATTTCTGCAAATAAAATGTTCCAAAAATGAACTTTCTTTGTTTACAATGTCCATTTCCTCTCAAACTGAACATCTCATATAATTGCACATATGACTTTTCCCCATAGTTTTAGAAGGACCAGTTTTTTGAGTAGCTCTGCATCTATGCAGTTGATAACATTTAGTATGCCAGCTGACCAGGTAGCCACAATTGGCTCAGCTCACATTTACTGACTCACTGGGATTATGGCAAGATTGATATGGGCCAGTCACACCTCATTTTAAAAAAGCTATATTTCCAGTGTACATGCTGCTTCTATGCCTGCCCAGTTGTAGTATTAATTAGTTGGTGGAACTCATCTTGTTGGTGCATATTCTGAATTTACCAGGTCAAACTAGCAGTGCCCAGATGCAGTGGGTAAGAAAGGAAACCCATTTGTGATCCAATTTAGTAAATTTGATTTAGTGTGATTATGCTTGGCTATGGGAGAAAGGCAGACAAAACAGGTTAAAATACTAAAAAAATACCTGTGAAGCTCTCCACTATGACAACAGCAGGTTTGGAATTAGCAAGGAAAATACCCATTTCCTTAATTTTTTTAGTTAGGTGAGATGGGCAAATAACAACAGGGGGTAGGGACAGGGGTGGCCATTTTCAACATTGAGAAATTTGTTTGATCTTATAATCAGACTTTTAACTTTGACTAGAGAGTATTTCCTCATCACTGATATTTGTTTGTACCTGTCATGGCTCAGGTGGGGTGTCATCTGACGCTGCCATCACTCTGGATTTAGGATCTCTTGAGAAGGCCCAGAGCACCCTTATTCAGTTCCAGGGAGGCAGTGCAAAGTAGTATGGATCTGTGGGCATAGCACTGTCCATTGGGCCAGAATTTACACAGCTTTGCTGGGAGGGGGCAGGGACCTTGGCTTGTAGGAGGCACTGGAAATCACCTGGGTTAGCACAAGGGGAATGTGATGGGGTACATTACTGCCAATGGTCCATCATCGTAGGGTGCAGCACCACCTTCCAAACAAATTGGTGATAAAACTGGTCGAGAATGACCTGGGGGACTGCATGGGTGGTGATTTGGCACACCAGGCTGAGGTGGATTTGAGGAAGTTACAGGTAGAGCTCCCAACAGTGACCTCCCTCTGGTTAGACTGGCTGCAGCAGTGCTCTTGGCGTGGGGCCAACTGCCCTGAAAAAATTGGTGTGGCAAGGCAGAAAATGACCAACAGGCTAGGAAAGGTCGTGGAGGCCATGGGGGAGGGAACCACAGGATTTAGCATCTGGACATCTCTCATTGATTGGAGGTCTGGTTTCAGCCTAACAGTGTTCACTTGTCTCCAGGGGGGTGGACATATGGCTTTATGGTATGGCCTGCAGACTTGGCTACAGTTGTAGGAGCATTGGTGGGAGCCAGGCTGGGGGATGCCCAGCTCTTGTGGTGGTATCAGCATGGGGTTAGATCCACTTTAAGAAAATTGGCCTCCGTGCCCATTTTCCTGGCATATGGGATCCCCTTAAGGGATCTTGGGGTGAGGGCATTCAAGGGGCATGCCCAGCTTGGGGGCTGCCAATGGGTTACCCTCACACCCAAGTGGCAGGGGAGATCACTTAGTGGTTATTGTTCTTGTGGAATCTGGCATCCTGGCATCCCATGGTTCTCCCCACCCCAGCAGGCAGGCTGAGGTGGGGAACATTGACTGGCAGGTGGGTCAGTCTATGCCAGCATTCAGTGGACCCATGTTGTGCCAGAGCTTCTTACAGTTGTAATGAATAAAAGTTGTGGCCATTTTATTCCAAAATGGTGGGTTGTTGAAAAGGGGTCCTCGCCTTCACTACCCTCTCCCCTCCCCTAGGTGCTAGGACTACAAATATTGACTTGTAATTTATGGTTATGGAACACCAGAACTTGTTTTTCAAATGGATGCAATATTGGTCAAATGTGTGTGTGTGTGTGTTTGATGAACAGATGGTACACTTCAGCTTCTTCTACAGGCTTCTTTGCTGTAGCAATATAAATGGTAAAAGAAATAATAAAAGTATTCATTTTATTTACAAGAAATGTGCTATTGATTTTTGTTTAAAGTTTCATACATTTTTAGTGAATGAGCCAGCCGAGTTGAGCATTTTTACGTCCTATTGATTTCAATGGCAGAGATTTAAGTATGTGCTTAACTCTACCATTTGAAATGAATAGGACTTTAAGGACTTTAAGGTATTCAGCATGGGCTGGATTGTGCATGTGTGTGTCATGGTAAAAAAAACAAAAAAACCCTATCCAAAACATTTTATCAATGTGTCTGTCTTTGCCATTGGTATGGGAGTATAACACTATTGCTTATAACCTGTGTCATGATCAGGATGAACGATAACTTCACCTCACCTTTCCTGTTACAGTTTTCTGTCCTCCTAAATGTGTGCCCTTGAGGGTCAGTGGATTCCAAGGAACATCATGGGAGGCAAAGGGGGGGCTGTGGTAAGAGTGGGGAGTTGGTTAAAATTACCCTTCCCTTCTTTTACAAACAGTGAGTAGAAATGGCACATAGGATCCAAGTCTATGTTGTGAATATTTTATGTCATGAGGTATGTCTTTCCTAAACACCATAGATGATCTATCAAGTCTTAGGAAATCAAATTGTTTCATTGAATGAAAAGCAAGACTTGATTCTTCAAGAAAATTAAGAATGCAATTTCAGTGAACAGATTGGCATTATTTTGTTCTTCATACAACATGTATGATCCAACATTGTGTGTTATCTGTCACTACTACTTGCATACCGAAATTCATCAGTCAGTTGAAAAGTGATGTGTTTGCAAAATGTCGTTTAATGTTTGACATAAAAAACACTTTTTTACTTTTCTATGAATGGGTTTATTTATTTATTTTAAAATGTTTGATATAGATATAGCTGAAGGAAAGGCCAATACATCTTGATATTCATGTAATTAGGATTTGTGCACACACCACCTCTTTCTGGATAAGTTCCAAAATATTTAGGATCAGAATGCCAGTATTTCCATGGTGCATCAAGTAGCATACGAAGAACTGAAAACTTTCTTCAAATAATTGTACTGCTATGCCATTTCCATCAAATATATTAATGTAAACTAATGCACAATGCTTGAAGACATTGTGAGGATTAAACCTCAATGAGTTCTAGGTTTCTAAATATCTGATTTACAAAATCTGGACTGTTTTTAAAGGCCTATATAAACATTGATTTTGAATATTATGGACAGTCAGAAGACCACAACATGTTGCCTGTGGCTGCATTTCAAGAAGATCTGTGTGTGACGTTGAGTTGTTTCAAAAATCTGTCCCTGGTTTTAATTGCTAGGCTTCTCTTTCAAACCGCAGCTCTAAAAGTGAAACAAGGAAAAGAAAATACCACCAGGTTAAAAAAACAACAACAAACACCACTGCATTTCTGTGTGCGTTTGTGTGTCAGCATTTCAACTATTTAAAATTTCAAATGATATGAAATTAAATATTATCAATGTTAATAATAATTCAATCATTTCTATACCTAACCAACCATAATTGTTGACAACTGGCAATTTGGCTGTACTTCATTTTCAGCAGATGCCCAGAGGCAAGTTTGAAATGAAGAATCTTCCTCTCCAGGTGGTCCAGCACCTGCAGCTTGTGGTGTTTTTTGTTGGTTATGAGTCCATTCACTGGCACCAATTGATTAAGCTGATGGTTTCTCCTAAACCCCCTTCACATCTCTTTCTTATCTGCAGCTTATGATCAGGGAGATGATGTATTCTTTTTCTTCACAATAAGCCAGGCTTCAGATCTCTTTTCTCTGCTGTGTTTGATATGAACTCTGTTGCCAGGTGACAGATCGTGCAAGGCTTTGACTGAGTAATGGCCGTTATAAAAGGGTTCATAAACTATCCTTGCCTTTTTAATCACACTTCACTACTTTTCTAAAGCCAGGCAACTTGTGGAATTGGATACTTTCCCAAAGTTGGAACAAGTTGTTAATGGCCATCTCCTTCCAATAGTTGGTCTGGAGTTTGCCCAGGCCATATTAAAAATGCTTAGTCCTAAAGGAGTGTGGGGGGGTGCCTTTTGTGATGTGTCTTCCCACTTTAAAATTTTATTATATATTTTGAATGTCCTCATGTTTAGAGAAATACATGTTATACAATTCTTTATATTTTAAAGAATCCATCACTTGCCCTGGAAACCCTCCCCCATGAAGATATGAGAGACCAAGCATGAGTTCAACTAGTATATTTATTGAACTGTATTCAACTTATGTAAATGGCTGATCCGCATCAGTGCCTATTTCAATAAGCTGACAATTTAGATGGCAGACTGCATTAGGTATCCAGGTGGACTGCCTTCTGGACAGATCCTCCACAGCTGTATATGCAGAGAGGTGCGCAGCTTCATCTCTCTTCCCTGACATGCTGCAAGGCCAGGTTCAAAAGATGCCACTCAGCACCAAGGGTGTTTCTTCATAGCACACCCAGCTGCAAGGCATGTGATGGTCTTGTCTGGATACAGTCTCTAGCATGAAGCTGTCTCCTATACAAACAAACCTGCTCTATTCTTGCCACACCCATTACCACACCGGTTGACTACTGTGTCACAAAGGCCTTGAAGAAGATCAGTGAGGTAAATGTCCCATCCATCCTCAGGTAGGTGGACTCCATCATTTCTTTTTTTATATAGCTTTATTTTTATAACTTTTCAACAAAAAAACCTTTCAAACAATCTCCTATATCCATTGAGTTTACAGTAATGTATTGCATTAAGACTTTTAACTCCTCAAACAACCATCCAAATATCATATTCTTAATAAAATACAAAATCAACATATTTTGTAGGTAAGGCACTAACTTTATCATTCATTTTAGTAATATATTCAAGAAATACAAATCATTTTTTAATAAAGCATTCCTTCTTTGTTAGATTTTCTGCTGCTAGTAATTGTGAGGCCAATTTATCCATTGCCACTACATCCCACAGCTTTAAAAACCATTGTTTAGCAGAAGGGGTTTTATCTGATTTCCACATCTGCGCTAACACTGTTTTAGTTGCTATCAGCATTAAAGCAATAAGTTCTCTTGTAGTGTAAGAAAATTGATCATTATCCTAATAGTTAAGCAATATCTCTTCTGGTGTTTTAGGAATTTGTAAACCCAAGATTTCCTCCATTTTTGAAAATTTAATATTCCAAAATTCTTGAACCCTTGGACAGGACCACTAGCAGTGGAACATATTGCATGTTTGGCAACAGCCTTTCCAACACTTTGGGTCTTTCTTAACTTTTAAATGATACAGTTTAAGAGGTGTTATGTACCACTTGGAGAAGAGCTTAAAGTTTTGTAGTCTTATATTTAGTGACTTAGTAACACATAGACTAGAAGACCATATTTTTGCCCATTGTTCTTGAGATAGAAACATTTTACAATCCTTATGCCAGGCCTGTTGCTGTTCAGAAAGTTTGGACCATTGTTTATAAGCTAAAGATGTATAGGTTTTTTGAAATAATACCTTTTTGGTCTAAAATACCTTTCTCCACTGCCAACTCAAAGGCAGTCAGAGGACAATTTGTGCTCTCTAGTATATCATTCCTGGTTACCATATGAGATAGTTGTTGAGCTTGGAACCACGGTATTTTTATGTTATGCTTATGCTCTAACTGTCCTATGGGCCATTTTTGGCCTTTGTAGCAAAGGTCATTTATTCTAAACTTTCCAGCCTTTCTCCAGTTCTTATAGGAGCCTATTTCTTCCCCAGGTTGGAACCAGGCTTGTCCTAGGAAGGCAGCTACTGATGAAATACCAGGAGCCAATATTTCTCTGTTTCTGGCCCATATTTCTAAAGTATTTTTTAGAAAAGGATTCCCTAATATAGTTTTAGGTCTATTGTTTGGTATTTCCCAATGCACCTCATGCAACAATTTAGGAAAGGTGTATGTTTTCTCAATTTGGGTACAGGCTTTGTGTGTCCCTGGGGACGTGTAAAGTAACACATGCTTGATTTGCGAGGCTTCATAGTAAAGTTTTAGATTAGGTAATCCCTGGCCTCCTTCATTTAGTGGGTGAGTTAATAACAGGAAGTTTATCCGTGTTTTTTTATTATTCCACAGAAATTTGGACAACATCATTTGCCAAGAGTTCATTGTTTTATTTTTTATGCTAATAGGAAGGTTTTGAAATAATAATAAAAGTTTTGGGGGGGAATGTTATAGTTTTTATCAATTCCATTTTTTCTAAGAGAGTCAAATTCATCTTTGACCACTAATTTAAGGTGTTACTGACTGAGTTTACTACTGGCTTATTTGTTGTTGTTCAGTCGCACAGTCGAGTCCGACTCTTCGCGACCCCATGGACAAGATCCCACCAGGCCGTCCTGTCTTCTGCCATCCTCTGAAGTTTGCTCAATTTCATGTTTGTTGCATCTATGACACTGTCTCAAATAAGTCATCCAAACTTAAAGGAACATAGATACCTAGATGTCTCCATGCTTTAAGTACCTATTTGAAGGGAAATTTACCTGTTTTTCTTCCCCTGTAAGATATATAGGATACAATTCCGTTTTTAAATAATTAATCGAAAAGCCTGAGTTAGTGTGAAATTTGTGTAAAGTGTCTATAATGTGTCCTAATGAAGAAACTGGATTACTAAAATAAATTACTGTGTCATCTGCAAACATACTGATTTTGTGTGTTTCTGAGTCTATATTAATACCCTGGATATGTGGATTATTTCGTATAGCAAATGCCAATGGTTCTAAAGAAATTGCAAACAATATTGGTGAGAGGGGGCAACCCTACCGGGTGCCCCTCGAAATGTGTAGCTCATCAAATCTATATCCACTGATATATAATTGAGCCAAGGGAGAATGATAAAGAGTATTAATGGCTCTTTAAAAATTTGGGCCAAATCCCATTTGGGAAAGCACCGTTTTTAGATATATAACTTCCAATTTGTCAAATGCCTTCTTTGCATCAAAGCCTAGTATTGCCAAATAAATCTTGTTTTGTTTAAAATAATGAGTTATGTTTAAGGTCCTTTGTATATTGTCTAAGATGGTATGTCCCGGCATGGTTTTATTAAGATGATAGGCTAATGTAGAATAATTTTTTTTAAATCATGGTTAATTGAAATGAGACAATATGAGTCTGGTTTTGATTTATCTTTCCCTTCTTTAGGTATTACTATCATCCTAGCCTCCCTCCAAGTGTTAGGCATTCTACCAGTTGTCATTAAATGATTGCAGGTCAGTCTAATTTGGTCTAATACTAAAGGTTTAAACTTTTTATAAAACTCAATAGGAAAACCGTCCCTTCCAGGAGCCTTATTATTATTTTTATTCTAGCTATTGCTTTTTTCACTTCTAAATTGGTTATGGGTTGGTCTAGAATATTCAGGTGTTTTTCTGATATCTTCACATTGTACCCTATAGAAGTAAGATATTCTTGAATATCTGGCTAGGGTTTTCTGATCTATACAATGTTTGATAAACCTAAAAAAATAATAATAATATCTTTTGAAGTAGAAACTATCGAACCCTGAGGTGACCTAAGGGAGTAGATGTGTGATGAGGCATGTTGTTGCCTTACTTTGTTCTTAAGCCATTGAAAGGATTTTAGACTTTTTGTTCCATAGTTTTGTTTTAAAAACATTAGATTTTTTTGCACTGTTGAAATTTTCAAAGTGTCTAATTTCTCTCTCTCTAAATTTAATTTTCTTAAGGTCCCGCCCCCCTACATATGCCTTTTCCCAGTACGGTAATGTTGTCTTGTATTTCCATTATTAATTTATTTCTCTCTTTTTTATAGGATGCTGCTAATGAAATGGAGTTTACCTTGCATCACTGTTTTAAAGGCATCCCAGACAGTGTCTTGGGGGACTTCACAATTTACATTGATCCTATTTCTCTAGATATTGCTTCAGAGAAAGATTCATTATTTAATAATAACTTGTTTAGAGTTTAGTTTGGACCTTTATTGTCTTGTGAAACTTCTATCAGACCTGAGGAATGTCCAGCCTTCCTTTGAGAGCTAGGGACTTAATAAGTTTTATCCAATGCATTATCTGCTATTAAATTAAAATCACTTCCTATTATTACCTCTCCCTGTTGGAAAGAAGATAATTGTTCCAGTGTTGACTTAATAAAACTTAATTGATCTATGTTTGGGGTATATACAGAGGCTATGGTTACCGGCTTACCCACTAGTTTACCTTTTATAAAGATATATTTTCCCTTGGGGTCACTTTTTATTTCTTCCAACTGAAAAGGTATATTTTTCGAAAGCAAAATGGCCACCCCCCTTGCGTTAGAACTACCTGGAGACTGAAAAGATTGCTGAAACCAAGAAGATTTCAAGACATTTTTCACCTTATTTTTGTAATGGGTTTCTTGTAAACACACTATATTAGGTCTCTCCTTTGTTACCAGGTTTGAAAGTCTTCTCAACTTTATAGGATTATTTAATAATCCTCTACAATTCCAAGTGAGGATTTTGTATTGATTCATTATACACTATAACTCTTTCTGGAGCCGCAGCTCACAGCTTCTTAGAAAACAATTTTTTTAAAAAAAAACAACCACAAATAAAAGAGAAATTTAACAAAGCCTTTCCAAGAAGGCTAGATTCACAGATGCCCTGCGTCTAGGGCAACAAGCTAGGGAGACTATCATGTACTCTCTGTCTGTCAATCACCAATACCTTATTTATTTATTTATTTATTTTATTTCATTTATACCCTGCCCTCCCCGCATGCGGGCTCAGGGCGGCTTACATGGCACAATAGTGCAGTAAACATAACACATTAAAACCGTTAAGTTTTTTGTAGAATTGTAGAGGATTAAATAATACTTCTTAATTGGTTGGATATTTACCATACCCATCCCCCCCAGGTATTGCTTTATACAGAAAAACTTAACCTTTTTCTAAAAATCTACATTTTTGTTTGTTTTTTATCAAAAAAAATTATACTAGAGAAATACCATTTTTAATACATATCTGTTCTCCCAATAGAATAGAAATAATTCTTAAAGACGCCTTATAAAATACACCAGTATATCATAAGTAGTTCTTAACTATACAAACTTTAAGGTTGAAACTTATATTATGTTTATATAATGTTTATAACAGGAACCTTATAAATTTTTCCAACTAGCTTATTTTTATTTTTTAATTTTTTAAATAAAACGAAATTATAAACCTACTACCCATAAACTCCATTAAGTGCTATACATTATGATCAGTAGCAATCCTATCCTGCTTTAAACAAACACTAATCTATATATCCAGGGGTCTTGTTGTAGAAAAAGAGCTGCCGGAGCTCATTAGCATAACTCATTAGCATAACTTATTTGCATATGCCACGCCCCCTGACATCACCGGAAGTGACAGAAGGCCACACCCCCTGACATCACCGGAAGTGTGTCAGAAGGCCCGGCTACTTACCCTCCTGCTTCATCCTCATTCCCAAACGTAATGAGGATCGAAGCAGAGGGCGGGTAAAGAAGGG
>NW_015173713.1:466259-488061 GCF_001447785.1 Gekko japonicus | reverse complement strand
AAGGGGGGGCAGAAGGGAGAAAGAGTGTGAGAGAGGTAGAGGAAGACAGGAGGAAGCAAAGGTGTGAGGAATAGGATAACCATCCCGCAAGTTTCTTGCGGGTCTCCACTTGTAGCATTTATAATCTCATCCAAAATATTTTGAAGTTTCTCCTGTCTTTTTTTCTTTAATTCAGAATTATGTTGTATAAAATAACTTTTTAAAAAGTTTTGTTTATAAAGTTTTGTTTATAAAGTGTTTTACATCACTAAATGTGAGTATATCTAAATATACACAAAATTGAGTCAGTACATTAATTATTATCTAACCAAGTATACACGCCTTTCCATCTTTTCATAAATAATTCATCTTTTCCTTGTAGTAACATCGACAGTTTATCTATTTCTGCAGTTTTCAATATTCTATGTATTAATTCTTCTTTTAAAGGTAAACAGATTTCCAATATTTAGCAAACAAAATACGATCAGAAGTCACTATATACGTTATTACATATATTTCTTCTTTCTTATAAGTATCAAGCAACACGTTTAACAAAAAGATTTCTGGTTTTTATATCAGAAGATCCAATCCTTTCTATGCCCTGTCTTATAGAAATAATACAAGAATATGGGCAAGTGGCAGGTCTTAAAATTAATAATAAAAAATGAATATAATAACCAAAAACTGTACGCAGAAACAAAAGGACCAAATACAAAAAATATCTTTTATGGAAATAGTAAAAAAGGTGAAATATTTAGGCATATAAAATAGCTTCTAATAAAGGCTTTACTTTCACCCCCAGACCATTCTTTAATCAGTGCCTTTATTTAAGTGAATTTCAAAAAAATATTTTAATCTTTTCTTAGAGTTCTTTTCATAACAATGCTTCATTTAATAAACAACCAAAAGTACTAGATTTTCATTTAAAAACAAAAAAGGGGTGTGATTCGAAAACGTATTAGATAGAATCTCTACTTTATAGACGTTAGTAGCTAAGTATCTAGAAGTCCAAATCATATCAATCCTTGAAAAATATCTATGTATTTCTGAAAAATAAGTATATTCTCTTGAATTACTATTTTTCTGTCTCCATATATCCACCAAACCCAAATTGCCCATTTTTTAAAAAAAAAACCTTTGGCAATTTATCTAGTGTAATTTTAATATTTACCCCCAAAAGTCTGTCCATTTGGGGTGAAATCATTCCATTCCAATCCCCCATCACCACCAAATTTCATATGGAAGCTTTATTAATCTATCCACTAGTTGTTTGTAAAATGTCCCTTTATCTTCATTTGGGACATAAATTCCCAATACCATTGTGTTAAACCTGAATTAGTTAATTTCTACCCCACAAATCTACCATTTTTATCTGTCAACACCAGGTTTTAATTGGGGTTGAACATACATCAGCACTCCAATTTCCTTTTTGATACTTGCCGAAACATATTCTTCCCCCAAAGGTTTATAGGGCAAGTATTTCATATCCTTTTTCCTAATATGAGTGTCTTGTAAACAAATAATGTCTTCTTTTAGCTTTTCAAATAAAGAATTCTTTTTTTCTCTTTTGAGCAGCATTAGTTCCATTTGTATTCTTGTTTAAACATTTGTAATCCATAGTTAATCTCCCGGTTTAGTAGAGTCCACACTTACATTGTCTGGTTCCATATCCTCCTTTCACCTTTCCTGTAGTGACTATTGTGAATCTTGTGTTGGTTCTTCTGTTTGTATTTCTTCCAATTCTCTTGTGAATCTTTCCAGATAATTTCTCACATTTTGAAGAGAGTTCAGTTTAAATCTCTGTTGTTTAAAAGTAAAAGATACACCCTCCAATTTATCCCATCTAAATAAGTTTTTTTTTCTGTTTTAATTTTTCTGTTAGGAAGGCTTATTCTTTCATCTTACATAAAATTCTAATTGGAATTTCTTTCAAGACAATTATGTCTGAACCATCTATTTTTTGTCTTGTGTTAAAATGCTGTTGTAGGTTTGATCTCTTATTTTATTCCTAACAAAATGCACCATAGTATCTCTTCAAAACTTTCTTGTTCTAACAAATCTGGAGTTTATTCTAAAGACCTTATTAGTTTCACTAGCCATATATTTTTCTTTCAAATTCAAAAAGTTTGCCAAATTTTTAATATTTTCATCAGAAAAATCTGGGATAGATCTTGTTTGAGACTCTATTCTCTCAACTCAAGTAAGGCCAAATTATCTTTTCAGCTCTTTATTTAGAACACCTGCCTCGCATTCTAAAGTTTCTACACTCTCATTAATTTGTTTTATGTCTCCAGATTTTTGTTTTATGGAACTTTCCTTCTTTTAAGCCTCCTCTGCTACTTCTTTTGTTTTTACAAATCTTTTATAGATGTTTACAAATCTGTCATCCATCCTCTTTTCAAAAGCTTCCATGTTATCACCCATCTGATCAAATAGTCTCTGCAACATCTCAGTTGTAACTGGTTTTCTCAGAAAGTGTTTCCACAGATACTTCAATAGACCATTTCGTAGTTGTCATTGTTGATTAAAATCCACATGCAAATATCTTTGAAACCAGCAGAAGTCTCTCTGGCACAATACAGGAGAAAAATAGTTCTATAACTCTAAACAGATTTGTATCCCATGACCTGTCAGATTACCATAGCAATGGCACCTCATGCCACAAAGTCCTTATACTTTGTTATTTGGAATCAGGCAATTAGATACTCTATAACATGGCACACAGAAATACATTGTCAGACAGATCCAGTCTAAGTTTTTCAGCTGTCCAATTTATCCAAAAGCCTCTACCTGAAAAAACAGCCCCACCCCGAGACCCAGATACTCCAGCACAATTTTTTTTGCACAACTCTATTTACAGCACATGTAGAATTTGTTGCAATGTTTTTCAAACTTCCTACATTCATAAACCTCTTTCTACTTCAATATGTCTGCTACAGAAGATTAGGCAGGCAACCTTGCTATTTGGTTTTCAAAAGACTGTAAAGTCTTTCTTTTTAAGTGAGCTTTTAATTTGTGAAGGATGTGACATAATATTATTGCAGGTGTGCCTGAATGTGGTATGTGTTTTCAAATATTGAGGTTTAGGTGTTGCTTAGTTCTAAATTACTGGATTTTTAACATGATGCATGTTTTATTTTATTGGATTTTTAACATGAGGCTGTTCCTACACTCCCCGCCCCCCGATGAGGCTTGCAGGGAAGAAGAGCCAGCTTAACTGACACCATGTTCCTTATGCATAACATCAGGGGCAGTAAGAGGAAGGCCATATAGGGGCTAGCCTTTTCTCCACCCATTATCTTTTGTCCCAGCCAGTACAGAAAGCACACAGGAGCAGCCACATGGCAGATGAATAAGTTTTGGGAGGAGGTCTCCTTATGGCTTTGGTAGCCCTTAGCTCACTTGGCTTGACATCACATCAAGTTTCACCCTGGGGAGAAAACACTCAGACCAAAATACTCTCCTAAATGCTAACTAGGTGAGTGCCGACGTGCATAGGCTCGTATGTAATTTGACTTGGTTGCTTTCTTTTTAAGACTTTCCTCATCCAGGCTAGGAAGCATGTCCAGGCTGGAGTTGATTGTTTTCATTGTTTTGCAGCCAGCTCCACAGAGTATTAATGCTAGTGTGGTGTTCCCCACTTCCAGCTATTAAGCGTATCTCTATATTTGCATGGAGGCTTTGGGAAACCAATTTTCTGCTCAGAAGGGGACAAGAATGGGACAATGGAATGCCAAACTACATGGAAGAAGGTGAATACTCTGACACCAATTGGGAGCACAGCTGCCAGTGCCACCTCCATACTCTATCAGTGGGGCATCATTAGGTTGCCAGCTTCAGGTGGGGTAGTACCTGGAAATTTTGGGTGGTAGATCCTGAGGAAAGTGGAGTTTGGGAGTATAGGGACTTCAGTGAAGTATACTATCATAGAGTCCACCTTCCAAAGCGGTCATTTTCTTTAGGGGAACTGATCTCTGTCACCTGGCGATTACTTGCAATAGCAGGAGATATCAAGCCACTACCTGGAAGTTGGCAACCCTAGGCATCATTGGCATCATTGCCATGCTGTTCTCACACCCAGCAGGGAAGCCTACAGAGTTCTCATTTGACAGCAAGTTCATGGGGGATTATGCAGCACATTTAATATGCCTGTTCACAGTGGACAGGTCATATCAGTGGGGGGACAGGTACATTTTACCCCAAGGGTCAAATCCATTAACAAGCTGAGCAAGCAGTGGTGGGGTCTATGGCCTTGCCCCTGCCCCCACAGGCAAGCACAGGGGCCATGGGGTAGATGGTCCTTGATGTAGCAGGCTAGCCCTGGCCCTTCAGGTCACCACTGGGCGGATGCTATAGGACCAGGCAAAGCTACAGTCAGTGGTTGGAGCTGGAGAGCTACCAGCACAGGATATGTACCATTGGCACAGGCAGCTGTGGCGCAGACCCCAGGAGGGCTACTGGGATTGCCTTGAACATGGCTTAGCTATTGGGACAGGATCCAATTGCTGGAAGCGGAAGACTATATGCTGTCCCCTGCCTCAGCCTTCACAGACAGGACCATAGATTTACAGAAAGAGAAGTCAGGACACACAGGGTATTCTTTCCTTCCTGCTATCTGATACTATCATTTGAAGCAGAATGCTATCCTTAGGAACAAGACTTCCTCCCTTCCTGCTTGACACCCTCTCTCTCTCTGACACACACACACAAAGAAGGAGCACACACTCTCCATCTTTGCCACCAGGACAGGCATTCTTCATCTGCATCCATCTAGCTAGTAAGATTAGATCCTATCCCTATATCTCAACCTGCACTCTCTAGAATGTTGCTCCTTGAATAAAGGATTCTTATTAGTTTGGAACTGATAACTCTAAGTAACTCTAAGTCTGCTTGCACACACAGCTGTGGCTCTGTGTAACTCTAAGTCTGCTTGCACACACAGCTTAGAAGCTGCTTTTGCATGTAAGCCTTGTGTACTCTGCTACATATAGAGATTACTGGCTGTACCATACCAGTAAATCTAACACTGGTATGCACAGAAGGATAATGTTTGACATGTAACCAAGTATGGCAGGGTCAGCAGGCTGTGCAGCAGGTGGGACAATACTTGGCAAGCAACCTGCCCCGGCAGGAAATGGAGGTGCTGCAACAGTCAGTGATAGCCAGTCACAGCCTAGGTAGTGGTGGTGGGGCTATGCAAGCTCACAGGAAGTGGGCGTTCTGTTGGGTAGTCACCTTTCTCAAAGTACAAGGGAAAGAATACTAAATGTATGGGTTTGTTCTTGGCTCTGAATGGAGAGGATGAAAGTAAAGGGAAGAACAAAGTTGGGAATAGGGATGAGGATAAGCTAAAGGAGGAAGAAAATAGACTGCAACTGGACCAACTGGTCAGCAGGATATCTCACTTACATGAAAGTGATTATGTGTGAGCAAAGGTGGAAGGCTTCTGCATTGACTAAATACCTGAATTTCATTCGTCTTTAGCAAGAGGATGGTTCATATCCTCGTTCTTGGTTTCGATGTCCCTCAAGTTGTCATGGATGCTGTTATGTACTACATAAGGACCATGCATGCAGTCAGGCTTGCATGTGGTCAAGCGAACAAGCAAAGCTTCGCGACCAGGACAATGGACTCAGAGGATCCTAGTACAGACCAATCAGTCAGCTTGGATCCTAAAAGGGACCCAGGTCCTGCAAGTTGTCTCAGTTTTCTCTTGTCTCCAATAAACTATGAGCTAAATCACTACAACGTGTCTAGAACCCAGTACTTACAGATGTAGTGCATGATGCCAACCAAAGCCCCACAGGAGGACAGATCCTACAGCAGAGACCATATTGCTTCTAGTGTGAGGGCCCAGACATGAAGCTTGAATGGATAGCCAGGAAGTTCAGCCCCTCCTTGCTGTGCTGGGAATGAGATGGCAACACTATACTGCAATAAACCTGTTTTGCAAATGACTCTTAAGTTGCACACAACACCTTTATGCAAGCTTGTGAAAACTAGCTTGTTGGACCTTACCATTCCTGTGTCTCCTAGGTCATAACCCATTTCTCTCTGTGACTTCACACTTCACAAAAACGTTGATAATGGCTGGCAAGCAATTTTTCAGCAATTCTCCACTTACTGATCTTTTCATTGGTGAAATTCTATTAAATTTAATTGGAAATCCAGGATTTCCTAAATGTACTCTGGAAAAGACAAAACTAAAGGATGTTTGTAAAAAGATATTATTTATTTTCTTTATGTATAGCCTGCCTCTCCAGGCATCTGTTTGAGGCAGCTAACAACACACACACACACACAGAGAGAGATATTCAATAAAACAATTCAATAAAACTCATTCTCTCAGCAGTAACAACATCCCAATATATGTATTATATATCTTCAGGTTTTGATACCAAAGAAGCTGTTCTTTTTCAGAATCTTCAGTCTCCCTGTTTTTCCCCACTTGTTATATCCTTCATGCAGTGCAATAACATCTTCCAGGAGAGATTTTCTTTTTGTTCTGTGCAGAATATTTTGAAGGCATTCTGTTCTTACCAGCTATAGCCTCTAATCTCACACAATGGCTACATAATCCATTATATTTCTCTCAGTTTTAGTGGGGTTTTGTACAAGCTACCAGTTTCTCACTTACTGTATCTTCTATTATCTGATTCGTATTAGGAATATACAAGGGTGTTCTGGAAAATAGCTGTAAAATGTCTGCTCACACTGATAAATAGAAATTTACCATTATTTTTGAACTACATATTTCTGAAATTGGGTTAAATCGTATGAGCTTAATCTAAACCTACTGGTCTCTCCAATGGACTTAATTTAGGACATTACTTTTTATAAAGGTCAGAAGATGTTTTAAATGTGTAATTTATTTAAAAGAATGGCATCCATGCTGTTATCTTGGAAAGTGTCCATATGATGCACAAATCAGTGCCCCGTGTGCCCCTGGGGCCAAATAAGGAATGCATGGTTGGAGTCCTGGGAGAGCATAAATGTCTGTTTATTGCAATAATCAGGAAAATTCAGGACTGGATACCTTGGCACCCAGTAACACCAAGCTGTATTCTCCCCAACCAGGAAGGGCAGTAGATCTTATACCTCAAGTGACATCATGACAGTTTACACAGAAAGAAATCCTTAATTGGTGTTTGACAGGTGTCATCATCAAAGCATAATTTTAGCTGGCACTTCTCTATTGGGAAATCCCTATCAGGATAAGTGTCAATAATTGTGTTTGCTTATCTGGTCCCAGAACAGTGGAAAACATCAAAGAACAGAGGGGCCTTCTTTTGGCATCATTCCTGGCTTATTTGCTTCAGCCTGAAACTAGGGAGTTTCCTGATAAGATGCATAAAACGTAGGTCTTGGCAGACATTCTGGGGCCAGATGCTCAGCTCTAAACAGAAATATATTTATTTTGAAAACACTCAGAAGCTTTCCATCTCATAGCTATACTTTTCAGGATGTTCATTCCCACCTGGAGTACACTGGCCTCAGACACCTGGATGGGGGAGGGCAGTTACAGCACCGTTCCCTACCCTCCCGTCCCTGCTGGATGATGCTCTCTCTCTCTCTGAGCTGCCGTCATCCAGGAGTCATCCCCGGCCTCCTCCATTCCATCCCTTATATCTCCCCACCCTGCTCCTCCCTGTGCCCTCCTCCTCCTCGGGCCACACCCCCTTACAAGACTGGAGATGCGCGTCCCGGGGCGTGGTCCCTTCCTCTCCTGCCTTCTCCCACCCTGGCAGCTGTGCTCGGCTCCATGGGCGGGCCCTCGCGCCGGGCTGCAGGCCCAGCGTGGCTATCTTGCCCTCGCCACGCCGCTCCCGGCTTGCTGCTTCCTCCAGGGCCCATTCCAGGCCGGGGGCTGAGGTGTTACTGCCCGCCTCGTCGGCCCCCCTCTCTCCCCATGGGGGCTTGGGGCCTCGCAGCCACCGCCCCTCCTGACCGCCCCGGCTCCCTTTGCAAGCGGGGCGAAAGCAGCTGGCGTTTCCCCCCATCTCGCCGTCCCCGCTGCCTTCCTCAGCCCCTCCAGCCACCTGGGTAAGTAGGGAGGGATTCGCCGTCTGCCATCCCAGCGCCACGTGGGGTCTGGCATCATTGGCTCTGGGGTTAGAAGTCCTGTCCTCGGGACATGGGGGGGAAGTCCCGTCCTCGGGACATAGACGTTCTTTTTCTCCAAGTATACGTGATAATTCTGCATCACTGTACACACACACACAGAGACACACAATGTGATCTTAAGCAGTTACATTCTTTTAAACCCATTGACTTCAACTGATTTAGAAGAATATAGCTCTGATTAAAATGGCTCTGACACACACACAACCAATTCTCTGCAAATATAAAAGGACTATAAATCATAATTAGTCATATCTATGTTACCAGCATGGATTTTAATATTATGTTGCTTTCTATTTATTTACTGTATTTATATGTCACCTTTTTCCTCAAAGAGACCCAAAACTTCTCACAGAAAATACCAAATATAATAAGAAACACAAGCAGAACTAACAGGTCTTTGACTGCTCCTGGTCAAAGAGGCTGCGAACACAAGCCCCAGGCTGCGGGTCACAGGCCAAGAGCCAAGGCCAAGTGCTCTTTGGTTCATACCCAAAGGCTAGTCTCTAGCCCTGCCTTGGCTTTACATGCCTGCAAGGAGAGGGTGTGACACAGTCACATAGTAACTATTGCATGACAGGAAGCAGACTGTGCAAAATTGTGTTCAAACTGAAAAACACATAATTAATTAGCCAAATATGTTTGCCAGTGGTTAGCTTGCTATTCAGTAGGCAATGGCTATTATTTCACCTACCTAATCACATTCTGCCCAGAAGGTGAGTGCACACAAAGAACCAGATTCTCCCTGCAGATACCTCACCCTTATATTGGCATTACAGGGTAACTTGGTGTTGGGAATCTCATGCTTGCCTTCTAGCAGACAGTTGTACTGCCACTGTAAGAGTGGTCTTGTGGGAAGAATGCCAGTGTGGAAGTGTGTTTCTTTAGTTGTACTTTAGGTAAAACAGATAACTATTGCTTATTTTGATCAAGCAAATTGATCAAGGAAACATAGATTTCACTGTGAAATTTTAGGTCCCGTCTAGCATCTACTTTGTTCTTTTGCCTTATGAAGTCACATTCCACAGTTCCCGAACTGAAACATAAGCTTGTGTGAAATGTATTAAACACTTTTAAAATCCTTTGGGAATTTCAGAAAATGATGTATTTCCCAGGGAATGTTAAGTAGTCACACTCACACATTTCCGCTCCTCCCTTAGGGTGATTTAGCACTTCTGGGTGATTCTGCATCTAGCATTTGCTCCACCTTTTCTCAACTGGGAGGAAAAAGTACAACTCAAAACCACATTCAAATACCTTGGGACAATGCCGTACTAACTGCAAAGTCACCCCTGAATGGCCATAAATCTATGCAGAAGGTACCATAAAATCCAATGATCAAAGGAAGTGAAAGCAGCATGCAATGCAGAGGGAAATTTCTGTTCCAATGTGGGTTTTGTAAAACAATGGAGGAAAAAGCCAATGCAGAAGCAGCCACTGTGTCCTGTGCTTCAGCAGAAGGAAGCAAGGAAGATATACAGCAGCCATTACTAGTGGGAGCTGACTGTTACATGAGGTGATCTGCAGCTCTACAAAGATGGTCGATCTGTAACTTACTATGTACTAATGCCATCTTTCTCCCTTGCATTTTTCTAAGAGAAGGTGCTATACGTTTAATAGCCATAGAGGGGAGAAAGTTTATAGGTACAATTTAGATACCTATTGAGTACTGGGTCTGTACAAACATGCTGTTTCTCGTTTCTTCCCCCCCCCCCATACTGTTGTACAACTTTTCAATCTGCCTAGTTCTGTTGCTTAGGTTCCCAATAGATTCTTGTCTGTTACACCATTTTAATCCTATTTTGTGCCATTTGCACAGTACTTATATATTATGAACCATCAATGCAACATTTATACAGAATTAATGTAGAAATGACATTGAACAATGTGTTAATTTTAATGAGAAAAATCACCACGAGCAAATAGAAAATGGCACACAAATACAGGTTGATTAGGCTGTTGGCCAAGAGCCAAAAATAGCATATTGGTGAGGTGGCAAAACTTCTTTATGTTGTTCCCCCTCCAAAAAGAAGACATACTTCTATATATTATGTTTTGATGTGATAACATGTTCTGTTTGGTAGCTTATGTTATTTATTATTTCATCAAGATAGCCAAAGCTATTTTTTTTGTTCATTACTGTTTTTGTGATATAAGGCATAAATCAAAGGAAAAGTCAATTTTTAGCATATATTATAAGGTTTATGGCACATAGCACTTTACCTAAATCAGATAATCACCTCAGGTATATTAGACTTTTTTTTTCTTTCTAATTAGCCATAGCGTGAAGAAATTCATTTTGGTATGCCACCGTTAGTAACATAAAGGACAAAAAGACAGATCCACATTGTATGTGATTTTTTGCCAAAGCATGAATAATAGAAACTTTGTGTCACTGAAAGAAAAAGAAAAAAGCACTTTTAATTTTGTGATTTCAGGAACTGTTCTATACGCATATGCTTTTGCTTCCAAATCTTATGTTATTTCATTATTTCATTTGCAAAGTTTACATTATCATTTCACAACTGCTAAAACCTAATATTTTTTCAAACTAGTTTTAATGTTCAAGGGGATTTTTGATTTGAAAAAGTGGTATTATGGAATTCATTTATTGAGGGTCATGATCAAACATAATAATTTGTCAAAAATTCTTCTTGAACAACTATTAAATATAAAAGACACTTAATATGCCAGAATATACATTGATTCTGGCAACCCTGTCAGGAGTGGACATAATGGATTTTAACACATTTTACCCCTTTCTGTTCCTTTATTATTTGTAAAACTCTCCATGCTGCAATTCTCTCTTGATCCTAGTTTAACTAGAAGAATGTTAAAAAAAAAAAATTAAATTCCAGAATGGGATACAGGGAATTTTCATCAGATTTCAGTTCATCTCTATTTCTCCTCTTCCTGCAATGTGACACTGAAAAAAGTGTTCCTGGTATGATCATAAATAATTATTATATCATGATTGTTGTACAATGTTTGACTTAAACATATATACAAGCCAGCAGTCTGGTAAAAAAAATCAGTAATACATATGATTACATCAAGACTGTTGTTTTCTAGTGACTTATTAATGCACCCATGCATATCTGTAATTTAGATGATGGATAAACTGAAAGAACTGAAACCTGTGGCAAACTGTGTATGATTTCTACAAAATTCAGATTAATGAAAAGATGTAAAAACTGAAACTGAATCTGTGCAAGAGAGTCCTAATAATCACTGGGACACCTGAATACCTAACAGGAAACTGTTCTGACGATTTTAAATGGGGTGGTCTAGTGGACCATGTAAGGCAGAGGTGTCGAACTCGTTTGTCATGAGGGCTGGATCTGACATAAATGTCACTTTGCCAGGCTGGGCCATTTGTGTCATAAAATGTAATGCCAGGTACAGGAGACATCAACTGTATAAAGGACAGCAGCTGGTAAGCTCTGAGTTGGTGTATCCTTGCTGCAAGGCCTCATGGGCTGGGAGGGGAGTGCAAAGGAAAACCCATATGGGCAGACTGGAAAGCCAGCAGTGCAGCACTGGGCAGATGCTCCCACACTGCTTGACTGCTGCAGATGAGGTTGTTCTGCCATGCTGAAGCCACAATAGTAGTGGCTCCTCCCACTCCCCCCTCGAGCAGTCTCCTGTTCCCTCCCTTGTACTAGTTGCTCGCAGGCTGCATAAGAGTCCTTGGCAGGCCAGTTCTGGGCCCCAGGCCTTATGTTTGACACCCCTGATGTAATGAGTCTAGAAGTATCATTGGTCTCAGCCATGCTATTGAATAAGCAGGCTGGTCCTGCTGATACAACAGTTATTTTTCATCTGGTCTTGGCTGATCTGACTACACTGATCCATGATTCTGTATCTTCCAAGAGCAATTGCTGTGAGGTACTCTGTGTAGGGCTGCTCTTGAAAACAATTTGCAAGCTTTTACTAGCCAAAAAACCAGACTGCTTATTTACTGACTGGCATGAGCCATTAAGATTATATAGAGATCCTAAAACGACTTCACTGGGTACCTATCTGTTTCCAAAGCCAGTTCAAGATGCTTACCTTTAAAGCCCTTCATGACCAGTGTTCTGCATATCTGAACTATCTCTCACTATCACCTCACATGGCAGTTGTGCTCCTCACAGTTGTCCCTGTTCATTATCCATTTCTACCAAGTGGTGCACATTCATCAGTTCTCAAGCTTTTGCCTTAGCTGCACACATTCTCTAATTGTTTGATTGAAGAACTGCAATAAGACACCTTCACTGTCAATATTTTGGGAAGTCCCAAGACTATATTTTTCTGCAGGGCTTTCTGCCAACTTGGTTATTATGTTTAGTTGTTGTGTCTCCTGATGACTCATTTCTTGAACTTTTTTTTTTGTTCTTACTGAAACCTTATTGATGTGCCAAGATCTGATTTTGCTGCCGAGTTGATAATTTGCTGCTGTTCTACTGATTGTGCTGAATACGTTTCAATATTTCTGTGATAATATATTGTATCTGTTGTCAATGATGATTTTTTAATCTTTGTTTTTCAATGAATATTTTGGTAGCCAATGAGCTATCTTGTGGGAAAATAGATACAAACAATGCAAAAGAAGAAATTCAAACAATGAAGATTTCCCCATTTTGGAATCAGGAACAGTTAATCTGGAACTTCAGAAATCAAGGGAAAAATCTTATGTAAGCATCTCTTATACAAATTCCCCTTAAACATCTAAACTATCCTCTACCATTGAGACTACATACAGGCTTAGAGTCAATGTTTGCAGAAAGAGGGGAAATCGCTTTCTTTCAACTGATAGATAGCAAGCCTAATTGCTGAATAACAGGAAAGCAGCATTGATGTTTGATGCCTTTAATTTTCAGGTTTTTTTAAAAAGATATTTTATAGCATTCAAATTAAAAACAGTCTGATTGCTCAAGGCTCTTATGTTTCTGCAGATAAATTAGATACAGACCTTGTGGCCTATCTGCCAGAAGCAGGTACTGTACAACTGAATTGAAGTAAGCCACACAAATATTTTATTTTTCCTCTTTAAATAGAGGTGAGAAGAGGTTTTCCATTCATCCTTAACACCCTCCTGTTAATATGTATGCATAGATGTGTACTGCACTAAAGGGAAGATGAATTATATGTATTTCAGTTTTTGAAAGAAACAGCAAGGGACTGATACTAACATGTCATTCAATGTTTTAGAATTTGCATGATTTGTTCTGAACTAGCCTAGTAAGTATAGTCACTGTGAGCTGGTTCAAATCTCACTGCAGGCATTAACCCACTAGCTGGCTTTAGGCAAACCATTACCTCAGTGTTAGCCTCAATATAATTTGAGGGAAGTGATGCTGACAGGATTGAGCTAGGACATATATGAAGTGCTCTACACACTCTAATATGTTATATGAATATTACTAGGAAAAAGGCCCGTTGTGGAAATAAATACAATGACCTCTAGAAAGAGGCTCTGGGTGGGTGCCCCGGCCTTGGGCACTCAGTGTCAATTTGCTGTGGCGACCTCAGCAGGGTATAATGACACTGAGTCCACCATTTTTTCCAGAGGAACTGATCTCTGCTACCTAAAGAACAGTTGTAATTTTGAATGATCTCCAGCTCTCACCTGGAGATTGGCAACGATGGTTCCCCAGAAGGGAATAGTTGGTTTGGAGGGTGGAGTCTATGGCTTTGTACCTATCTGAGGTCCCATGCCTCCTGAAACCTCACCCTCTCCAGGCTCCATCCCTCACATCTCCAGGAATTTCCTACCTGGAGTTGGCAACCCTATCTTCTTCCCAGCCAATCATCAATCTACCTTTATTTCCCCCTCACTCTTCAGCTTTCCACCCCCCACACACCTGCAGCCTCTCCCGTGCTCTGAAGCCCTGACTGCTACGTCACATTGGCTGTCATATGGGGGCCACCTCAGCAGCATATAAGGATACAGAGCCCACCATTTTCTCCAGGAGAACTGATCTCTGCCATCTGGAAAGTAGTTGTAATTCTTAGGGATCTCCAGCCCTCACCTGGAGATTGGACACATTTTACCTCAGAACAGCAAAACTGTTTAGAATGTTAGCGGCAAAAGCCAAACAAGTCACATATGCAAATGGCCTCTGTGTTCCGAGGCAAAGGCCAATGAGGCCGCATATGCAAATAACCTCTGTGTTCTGACTGGCTATGGGGGGGGGAGAGGAAAAGCAAAATGTTTAGAATGTTGGAGGCAGGACTCAGGCAAAGCAGCCAGTGGTTAGGGAGACCCTCTGAATGACAGATCAGAGAGCGAACTGATTTTGGAGCGTGTGGAATGTTCTAGAGAAGTGCCACTACCATTTGGCTTTTATTTATAAGGGAGATTATTTTAGATATTTTCTTCATTACAGAGAGATTTTGTTTCCGACAAGCTTCATCATCCTGCATTACAAGATTTTATTTTGCACATCACTGCCCTTATCCAGTCAGAACCTTCAAAATATTTACTCCTCTATGCTATGAGATATGTCTTCCAGTTATCATATTGTACACCAAGCTTTGGCAGGGACTTTGGGTATGGAGGGTGAGGCAGCCAGCCCTGAACCTGGCAATCCCAGGAAATTTGGGGAAGGGGGCCTGGAGGGTGTGTGTTCATCATGGATGCAGGTGATCACCTGGAAATAGTATCACAGCCTCTGTGATGCTCTAGGTCGGAATTTCCCCTCCCAACCATAAACACCACAGAAATGCCTAGAACACTCCTGAAGTGCCATCAGTTCCAGTCACCCAGAAATTATGTAACTGAATCTGCTATTTTGCTCCTCCCGTTTTTCTTCTGCTACTCAATTGATCAAGGGTGATGGAGGGAAAGGGAGTTTGCCCATGATGGGTGGGCAAAAGATTAGCTTAATTAAGAGAGAAGGATTTTTAGCCAGAAAGTGAACCATATCCTAGTTTCTGAGGATTAGAGCTGTACAAGTTGTGCCCTCACTTTCTTGCTGAGGCTTGACCCTTCCCCAGCACCAGTGTGAGGGAGAGAAGTTTTCATGTGTGTGTTTCTTTTTCATGAACTGTGTGCATGATCATCCAGTAAACTAGACCTGGTCCTAGGGATGCCAGCCTCAATGTGGGAATTACAGCTCATCTCCAAACTACAGAGATAGTTCCCCTGGGGAAAATGGATGCTTTGGAAGGTGGACTCTATGACATTGTACCCCATTGTGATTTCTGTCCTCCTCAGGCCCCATCCCCAAATCTCCAGGAGTTACCCAACCTTGATCCGGCCATCTTACCCCCCCCCCTTTCTAGGGTTGTCAGGACCCCCCAGTGGGTAGGGGTTTGTCTGCTCAATGGGCCCCTTACCTGCTGGCCTGGATCCGGTCACTGGGGGGAGCTCCACCCCCAAAGTGCCGGGATCACTGCAACGTACCCAGCATGTTGACGACACCTGGAGGGGGCCTAAATGTCGCCGGGCACATTGTGGAGGGAACGGTCTATCATTTAAGGGAAGACTCTATATTTTCCCCTCAAATGATAGTGGTCTTGCCTCCAAAACGCCCAACGCAATTACATCACTTCCGGGTGACGTAATTGCGGCATACGCGCTTTGCACACATGCCGAAGAAGTCCCAGAGAGGGACTGGGACTCCCCCGCCGCAGCTAAAGGTGGGACCTGGCAACCCTACTCCTATCTCCCACTGGCAGCCAAGGGGGACCTGGCAACCCTACCTAGTCCGCATATGATTGGGCCTTGTTTCTTAACTGTTGTTAAAACTACTTCCCATGGACCAGTTTTTTAGTGCTCCAGTAATGTTGGTGGAATGCATTTTCTTTTCCCTGGAAGGCTAAAGGAGGGAATTTTAACTTGCTGGTTAAAGCAGCCTTTTGAACATTGATGAGTCAGACTTGATCATGTAATAATACCTAGTCAGCAAAACCTTCTGGTTCAGGCTTCCTCTGTGTGCCAATCGGTAAGAAGCCTTGACACCAGGCCCATAGCCAGGAATTTCTAACTTAGGGGGCATTTTAATTCCTTGGGGGTCACTGGGGCACTGGCTAATTCGATTAAAGGTAATTTAATTACCAGCTTCTCAGCCTCCACCTGGCTGTCAGCTCTGCCTGCCTTGAGCTTGGAGATCTTGTGCCTGCCCGGTTGCCTTTCCCCAATGCAGAAAAGACGTTTGGAGGTTGCTGCTGGGATGAGGGGGAGGGGTGGGTTGGGTTGGGTTGGGGAGAGCAAGCACTGGCTTTCCCTGGTTTGGGAAGAGAGAAGTTGGCTGGCAGCCATGGGGACTAGGCTGGGAGGAGGCTCAGAAAGACCACATAAAAAGAGCTCTGGCCCAGCTTTTCTCTCTCTCTCTCTGCAGCTCCAAGCCCCCAGGCTGCTCCCCGGCCTCTGAGCCGAGACGGAGTCATGCTGAATCACAGAGGTTGGGTGGGGAGCAGGAACTGGCCCAGAGAAAAGGGGAAGGCAAAGAGAACCAGCTCAATTGGTGTAATTGCTGCCTAAGCGGCTGGTTGGGAAGGGTAGACATGGGCTTGGTCAGTCTGAGGCAAGAGAAGCTGGCAAAAAAAGCCCCAACGGCACCCCATAGAAATCTACATGGGACAGGGATATGGGTATGGTGGCAGGCAGCTGATCTGATAAACAAAGGCAATTCTACCTGTGTGGGACTTGACTTGCTAGCTTGGGAATTGGAGGGACGGAGCCGTCCCGGACAGGTGATTAGAGAATAGCACTGAGTCAGGGCTTGCTTGCTTTGCTGGCTGGCAAGAAGCAAGTGAAAGAGAGGCAAGATTAGCAGCATGGGAATGGAAGCGGGGCTTGCTTTGCCAGCTGGCGAGTGGCAAGACAACAAAGTAGCAGCATGTGAGTGGAGGGCAGGGCTTTCCTTGCTGAGGAGAGATACAGGGAGCTGCCGGGGTGGTGGTGGTGGTGGTGGTGGCACAAGGCTACCCTGACTGTGGCAGTGAGTGCAAGTAATGAGTTGGGGGTCCTGGTGGAAAATGAGGGGGATGGGCCCCAAAATGCCCAACTGTAGCTACAGGCCTGCTTGAAACTGCTGTTACTTGTTCCACTTTTACAATATGGATTGGGGTCCTTGGGGTAGGAATGGGTGTTAACTGACTGCAAATGATTCCCTGGACCATTTTAGCTTTGGCAGGGAAAGAAAGAACACAGGCACAATACAGGTTCCCAGGTTTTTTTAACATGGGAAAGATGGCCTGGGGAGCTGTTTCTTTACTTCACCACAGGAGGAAGAATTAACCACCACAAGTGCCATGGCACCTATACATACCAATACCCCACCCCATTATTTTTTATGACCACAAAGTACATCAGAAATCCACACATGTATAGTTTGGTCCTTAGATTCATCCTCAATGTGCTTTGCATAGTTCTGCCAGTTGTGTTTCATGCCCAGGATGTGGACAAAAAAAGCAGAGATTAAGTTTCCATTTTCTTGCAATTTGTGTTGCTAAAATATACAAAGAATATTATAAAAATTCCTGAACATTAGGTGGTTTTTAAAGTGTAAACATCCTTTGCAAGTCCACTTGTATATATAAAATGTAAGGCTGAAATAAAATATGAAAATGAATATTAATGTATGAAGTGTGAGAGATGTTGTGACATTCTATATTGCAATTTTTATACATGCCAATAAGAAATAAACACTGCACATTTCATTATTTGGTATTAGGGTTTCCAACTGGCACTTACCCTTCCGGCGGGGGACTCCAGTTTGGCTCCCAGTGCGTGCGCGCATGCGCGAAGCGCGCACGCGCTACATGCACGTCACAGAGAAGTGACGTCATGACGCCGGGCACACTGGGTTTTCCCTTGTATGGCCGTGGCCCTGCCCCCAGCATGCCCGGTGTCATAACGTCACTTCCCTGTGACATGCATGCTGGGGCAGGATTCCCCGGCATCAGGGAACAGGCCTCTGGGGCAGGGGGGTTTCTGCCCCCCGGGGGAATTTGGCAGCCCTATTTGGTATACTTTCTTTCAGTATTTTCTGAAAAGCACCATAGAGTTAGCAGCCATTCTCAGGTATCTTTCATGGATTCCAACAGCAATGGTGAAGCTTTCACAGGAGTTGCAGGTGGACACTTCTGTGCAAGCAGTGGGTGCAATGATAGACTTCCAAACTGAACAAAAAAATTAAAAGAAATGAACAGTTATATGTGAACTACATCAGTTCTGGAAGCCTTTTTATAGGAAGGACACAGAAACTTTAGAGTGGGTGCGGAAGAGAGAGATGAGGATGATTAGAGTAGGGATGCCAGCCTCCAGGTGGGATTTGTGGACTGCCCAGAATTACAGCTCATCTCCAGAGATCAGGGCTGATTTCGCACAAGGAGCTGCACCACCATCACGCCTCCCTTTGCTCCATTTCCGTTGGTCAATTTCCCACTTGAAGATACGTGGCTGCATTTTGACTTTGCCTGATTTTCCCCACGGTTTTGTGATCTTTTTTTTTAGGATCACGAAACCACGAGGAAAATCAGGCGAAGCCACAGGTCAAAATGCGGCCACGCGGCTTCGAGTGGGAAATTGACCAATGGAAACGGGGCAAAGGGAGGTGCAATGGCGGCACAGCTCCTTGTGCAAAATCAGTCCAGTTCTCCTGGAGAAAATGGATGCTTTGGAGAGTGGACTCCATGACATTGTACCCCACTGAGGTCCCTGTCCTCCCCAGTCTCCATCCCCAAATTGTCAGGAGTTTTCCAATCTGGATCTGGCAACCCTAGATTAGGAGTTTGGAGACTAAATGTTGTGAAGAAAGGCCGTGGGTTTAGGAATGATCAGTGTGGAGAGGTTTGAGATGGGATATGATTGTTGTTGTTCAGTCGCACAGTCGAGTCCGACTCTTCGCGACCCCATGGACAATCTCCCGCCAGGCTCTCCTGTCTTCCGCCGTCCTCCGAAGTTGACTCAATTTCATGTTCGTTGCATCGATGACACTGTCTAACCATCTCATCCTTTGCCGTCCCCGTCTTCTTTGACCTTCAATCTTTCCCAGCATCAGGGTCTTTTCAAGTGAGTACTCCCTTCTAATTTGGTGGCCAAAGTATTTGAGCTTCAGTTTCATTATCTGGCCTTCCAGGGAACAGTCAGGGTTGATGATTTCTTTGAGGACTGACTGCAGTGTGGAGAGGTTTGAGATGGGATATGATTACTCTGTCATTTAAAGGCTGTCATTTAAATGAGGCGAGGGAGCTGTTTGAGTTAGTAGTGGAGGACAGGAATTGCAATAATGGATTTCAGTTATGGGTATAGAGATATCAATGGGATATTAGGAAATACTTCTAACAACAAGAGCATTTCAGTGGTACAATTAGTTACCCAGGTATATTGTGGGTTTTCCCTCATTGAAAGTATTTTAGTGGAGGTTGAATGTTTATTTGTACGTGATGCTTTAGGTCATCTTGCATGGGGGTTTGACTGATAGTTTTTAGGCTCATTTTAATTCTATGATTCTATAGTCCCTTAGAACGGTACCCCTCATAGGACTCAGCATACAGTGAGTGAAGGATGTGCTGCTGTTAACTGTTGTGAGTATTCAAGATAAATATTTTTCCTAGTCCATGCCTCTCTTTGCTCCATTTCCATTGGTCAATTTCCCACTTGAAGATACGTGGCTGCATTTTGATTTTGCCTGATTTTCCTCACGGTTTTGTGATCTTTTTTTTTTAGGATCACGAAACCACGGGGAAAATCGGGTGAAGCCGCAGGTCAAAATGCGGCTACGCGGCTTTGAGTGAGAAACTGACCAATGGAAATGGGGCAAAGGAAGGTGCGATGGCGGCGCAGCTCTTCATGTTCGTTGCATCGATGACACTGTCTAACCATCTCATCCTTTGCCGTCCCCGTCTTCTTTGACCTTCAATCTTTCCCAGCATCAGGGTCTTTTCAAGTGAGTACTCCCTTCTAATTTGGTGGCCAAAGTATTTGAGCTTCAGTTTCATTATCTGGCCTTCCAGGGAACAGTCAGGGTTGATTTCTTTGAGGACTGACTGATTTGTTCTGAGGTTTGAGATGGGATATGATTACTCTGTCATTTAAAGGCTGTCATTTAAATGAGGCGAGGGAGCTGTTTGAGTTAGTAGTGGAGGACAGGAATTGCAATAATGGATTTCAGTTATGGGTATAGAGATATCAATGGGATATTAGGAAATACTTCTAACAACAAGAGCATTTCAGTGGTACAATTAGTTACCCAGGTATATTGTGGCTTCTCCCTCATTTTAGTGGAGGCTGAAAGTTTATTTGTATGGGATGCTTTAGGTCATCCTGCATGGTGAGGGGGTTTGACTGATAGTTTTTAGGCCCATTTTAATTCTATGATTCTAAAGTCCCTTAGAATGGTACCCCTCATAGGACTCAGCATACAGTGAGTGAAGGGTGTGCTGCTGTTAACTGTTGTGAGTATTCAAGATAAATATTTTTTCTAGTCGTACACTGTTAACCTTACGCACCATCTTGTTAAGCAGATGTGAGTTAGTCTGAATACTAGAATACTGTATATTAGCTGTATGAAATTCCTTAACCAAGTCAAACCTTGGGATTAATATTCTCAGCTCTGACAGGTTAGCAGCTTTCCCACTTTATCTTTTCTAAAACCTGCAACCCATTTTCTAAAGATTGAACCTTTTGCATGCAAAGCACAAACCATATGCAAAGCACATATTTGCTTTATTGCTGTGCTGTGGTCCTCCCCATAGTTATTCCAGAAATTGAGGTTTTATACAATTATAAAATTGTATAAAATTCTCAACTTCAGCCTGGATAATTATATGAATATACAACTGTTGTCATAGAACCATAGAGTTGGATGGGATCTCCAGGGTCATCTAGTTCAATTCCATGCACAATGCAGGAAATGCACAAATATGCCCCCCCCCACCCCAGTGACCCCTGTTCCATGCCCAGCAGATGGCAAAAAACCCCAAAACCCTACAGGATCCCTGGCCTGGAGAAAAATTGCTTCCTGACCTCAAAGTGGTGATCAACACTTCCTTGGGAGTATAAGAAAGGGCTACAAGAATTAAGCACTGATATAACTCTTCCTGCCTTCCTTCTCATGATCTGCCTATGTTCACAGAACCTGCATTGCTGTCAGATGACCATCTAGCATCTGTTTAAAAACCTCCAAAGAAGGAGAGCCCATCACTTCCCGAGGGAGCCTGTTCCACTGAGGAACCGCTCCAACTGTCGGACCAGAAGTTCTTCCTAATGTTTAGCCAAACATTCTTCTGATTTAATTTCAACCCGTTGGTTCTGGTCCAACCTTCTGGGATAACAGAAAACAACTCTGTACCATCCTCTATATGACAGCCTTTCAAGTACATATCACCTCTCAGTCATCTCTCTCCAGGCTAAACATACCCAGCACCTTCAACCTTTTCTCATAGGAATTGGTCTCCAGACCCTTCACCATCTTTGTTGCCCTTTTCTGGACATGTTCCAGCTTATCTATTTCCTTCATAAATTGTGATGGCCAGCGCCGAAGCGCTGCAGCCCTGGGAGGCCAAAAGAGCCCCCCACCGCCTCCCAGGGCCAGCGCCGGAGCGCTGTGGCCCTGGGAGGACAGAAGAGCTCCCCCCGCCACCTCCCAGGCTCAGCGCCGGAGCACTGCGGCCCGTGGGATGCCAGAAGAGGCCCGCCGCCGCCGCCTCCCAGGGTAAGTGAGGGATCCGCAGGGGGGGTGGAGGCTTGAATGGGGGGGGGAGGGGT
>NW_015173713.1:409761-465847 GCF_001447785.1 Gekko japonicus | reverse complement strand
GGAGGCTTTTGAATATGCCTCCTCCCCTTTTGCTTCCCCTTCTGACATCACTTCTGGTGATGTCACAGGGTGTTGCATATGCTAATGAGCTATTATGCTAATAGCCTAGTAGCTCATTAGCATACCGTATGTTAATGAGCTCCTGCAGCTCTTTTTCTAGGAAAAGACCCCTGGTCCCAGCCTACTATTGTTATTTTCTCCCCAACATGAGGACTGGGAATTAGAATGAGATAAAACAATTGCATAAGTGTGCAAAACACTTCCTAATCCCCCACATGCACAAAACACGTATCCTGAACTTGAACTGAGAGTCATTTTCATGGACAGATAAAGGAAATGGTAAGGCTATGTGTTGAACCGTACTCCCTTTCCCCATAAATATACACATAAACTGTACTGTAAATATCCTTTGAAATTGATACAGCTAGCAAAACCTGGTAAAGGCCATTAGCATGGTCAGCAAAGGAAGTAAGAATTAATCTGCACAGTAACTTCCAAAACACCACAGAATTAAAGATAACTACAGCAGACAGAGTAGGGTTACCAGTTCTGGGTTGGAAAATTCTTGAAACTTTAGGGGTAGAACCTGGAAAGGGTGAAGTTTGGGAGTGGAAGGACCTCATCTAGGTATAATGTAATACAGGCCACCCTCCATAGCATCAATTTTCTCCAAAGGAATTTATCTCTGTAGTCTGGAGATTAGTTGTAACTCTGAAAGATCTCCAGCCCCCACCTGGAGACTGGCAACCCCAAGACAGAGGAAGTTACAGTGAAAGAACTTAAGAATTGCCCTGCTGAATCAAGCCAGTGATTCATCTAGTTCAGCATTCTGTTTCATACAATGTCTACCAGTTGCCTAGAGGGCCAACAAACAGGATATAGAGAATAAAGCCTCCCCAAATTTTGCTTCCTGGCTCTAGTAATCAGAGGTTTACAAGTGGAGACCCGCAAGAAACTTGCGGAATTGTTATCCTATTCCTCACACCTTTGCTTCCTCCTGTCGCCCTCTACCTCTCTCACACTCTTGCTCCCTTCTGCCCCCCCCTTTTCTTTTTCTCCTCTAGCTATGGCATTATACTGATCTGTAGTTCCTTCCCTCCTCAAATCCCACCCTCCCCAGGCTCCACCCCACAAATGTCCAGGAATTTCCCAACCTGGAGTTGGCAACACAATTTCCTTCCCACCCAACAGCCAACCTACCTTTATCTGCCTCTCTGTCTGCAACTTTCCATCTCCACACCCCTCCCCCACAGCCTCTACCTAGGAAAATTACAGTTTTTCTCCACAGTGGGGACCAAAACAGCTTACATTATTCTCTCCTACTTTTTATCTGCACAACAACCCAGCTTTCATAGGGTGGCTGCTGATGAACAGTAGCAAGCAGCTGGGCCTACCTGAGTCATGCAAATCAGGTGGTATCAAGGCACCCAGAGGGTGCTGCCGAGGGATGCCAGCCTCCAGGTGGGACCTGGAGATCCCCTGTAATTCCTGCTCATTTCCAGACTACAGAGATAACTTCCCATGGAGAAAATGGATGCTTTGGAGGGTGGACTCTGTGACATTGTACCCCACTGAGGTCCCTGTCCTCCCCAGGCTCCTCCCGCAAATCTCCAGGAGTTTCCCAGCCTGGACCTGGCAACCTTATCCAGAATCCCCTGTCGGTGGCCAGGGGGGGAAACTGGAAACCCTAAAGTGCTGGCAGGCCTAGGCTTGGCAACCTCTAAATGGGGCCTGAAGGAAACCCCCCACCCCCAGACTTACAACTGAACTCAAGGCAGCAGAGATCTGTCTCCCTGGAGAAAATGACTGTTTTAAAAGGTGGACTCTGTGGCATTATACCCAGCTGAGACCTCTCCCTGTTGCCACATAAAATTATGGACTGGCTGCTACGAATAGATATTTAAATTATTGGCTTGCTCCTATCCAAGAAATGCAATGGAACTGATAATTCATTGAAGTAAACACCTTCCAACTCTATAAGAACTTTATAAAATTACTCTTGAGGAAGACCCTTGAAATGAGTGCAAAAACCGGTGTACTCATCGAGTAAAGAGAGGGAAATGCTGGACTCTGTTGAGAAAACGAATAAGTTGGACTCTGTTTTAATGTAAATTTGAGATAATGAATAAGTTGTACTCTGTTTCAATGCAAAATTTATTAAATGTGTCATTGGCATTGATCACAGTGGTTTCTTGTTTGTTGGCATGTACCTGCACACTGTGACCCCTGGTTGTATCTTGTTTGAATTAACCTCTAAGTGGGGCCTGAAGGGAAAAAAAACCCCAGACTTACAACTGAACTGAAGGCAGCAGAGATCTGTCTCCCTGGAGAAAATGACTGCTTTAGAAGGTGGACTCTGTGGCATTCTACCCAGCTGAGGCCTCTCCCTTCCCCAATCCCACCTCAAAACCTCTAGGGACTCCCCAGGCCAGGCCCAAAGGCTCCCTCCCTCCCTGAAAGGCCAAAGGAGGCCTGGAAAGGGCCCTTCCCCCACACCCTTTGACTCACAGAGCCGGTTAGAAGCCTCTTCCTCCCCCGCCCTGAACGTTCTAACCTCTCTCACACAGTTGATGTCTGAAGCAGATCCCTGCAGAGGCCATTTCAAAAGGTTTTGGGGGGAATTCAGCCATCCCTGAAGGGTTTTTCTAGTTTTTGGATTTTTCTGCAGGCACTGGTAGACTACTGAATATGTAAGAAAACCTGCTGGGCCAGAGGGAGCTTCCTTTTCCTGGGAATAAGCATCCGCACACGGCGCCATCTGTTGGAAATTAGATATATAGATTGCTTCTGGATGTGAAGGTTCTCTTTAATCATCATGGCTTGCAGCCATTGATGTACCTGTATTCCATGATACAAGGTTTCTCCTAGCAACTGTATAGTGTCTTCCATGTGGATGTCAACACTAAGTTATGACCATATAGGACATAAAGTTGGTGGGCTGGACATGAGTAGGGTTTTGGATATATTGAATGGCCACTCTTAGACCTTTAAAGAAAAACTACATTGAAATGCACCGACTATCTTAAGCATTGCTAATACTGTAAAATAAGCTAAAGAGATGGACATAAGCTCTTGATTATTGTAAGGAAATGGAAATAAATACAAATAGTTTTTTTTTAAAGAACCAGCAGCTTTCAATAGGAACACATCCTAGTCAATTCATTTGACAGTTTATATTACACATAGTCATTATTTGCTCTGCCTTAAGGGGGAATACAAATTTCATCCTCATTACTTTGGAGATGGTTAAAAACATGATCTCATAAAAGAAATAACCTGGGTGGGGGGAGCCATAAGACAGATAGCAGGGGATTGGGGAGAGAACTGGGGAGGAAACTTGAAAGAAATACAACTTTTTTTGGACTGAGTCTGAAAAAAATCAAGAAAAAATGTCATTAAGGAGAAAACACAAAGTTTTGTGGATCACACAAAATGCCCACAAGCTATGACAGGAAGACTTTAAAAATCGCCGAGCAACCATAACTGTTGATATACATTTTTCAATTGTTAAATGCACCCAAAATGAGTTCATTGTATTAACAGAAAAAGCAAACATGAGATATCGTATAAAGGGGAAAGGAATGGGCTGCGAAAATGGTGAACATTTGCAGAATCTAATAGAAAATAAAGTGCAGTTGCTAATGCTACAATCCCCCTTTCTCTCCCTCAAACACACACAACTGCTATAAATCACAACATTTATGGTATATCATATTTATTTTAATTCATTAAAATTGTACTCAGCAATAATTGGACTACCAATTGCAGGGCTAAATGAAGTTGCTGGACCAAAAGAAAATTAGCATTGATTGCAGGTTGAATACATTGAGCAGATTTGTAAGGTCCTGATTTATTGAGGTAGGAACTGCTCCTAAACCCATTAACACAAAGATTTAATTAAAGTGTCATGGTTTTTAGCAGCAAGTGCAAGGAGAGGTAGCAGCCATAAAAATATTATTTTGTTATTTTCATAACAATAATAAATAGGAAAATTGTAAGTAGCAGCAATCTCAAATTAGATGACTGGACACTCACATAAAGGAGATTGGGATGACAACCATCAAACATATGGAAGGCTGTTAAAGGTATCACATTTGGTACTCCCTCATGGGTAGCTGATGAAAATCACAAGCCCTTTGCAATCATATGATTAAGCTTTGCTTTCTTGGAAAACATGACTTTTCAGGGAAATATTCATCACTCTTAGTGCTGTAACCAGAAGTGAACTATCTTGGCTGCACGGAGGATAATCCCAGTGTGTGATCCTATGAAGCTGCCAATCAGAGGTCCCTAGGGCATTCATAAATGCTACTCCTAGTTATAATCTCCCTTCAAATGCTTTGTAATTTTATAGTATGATTCAGGGTGATATATTGTTGCTAGCAATCCTTCAGACAGAACTGAAACTGAACCAACTCCCTGTGCGTAAGAGTTTATATAAATGGAAACACAAGCATTTCAGAATAATTTGAGACTATTTTTAGTCATATATATAATCTGATCCTGATTAATGTTCTGAGTGAAAAACCCAAGATAGAACAGAAGTAAAAAGGCAAGAGAGAAAGCCACATTGTTCTGCTGTACTGAGGCAGTGATTTCATATCAGTGGTTTATGGCAAGGGTTGTGGTTCAGTCGAAGAGCTTTTGTTTTGTATGTAGAAGGCCCTAGGTTCAACCTTTGGCATCTTCAGTTAAAAGGGCCAAATGGTAGGGGTGAGGCAAAGTACCCTTGGACTCCTCCTCAAGGGTTAATGTGAATAATAATGGGCCTGTCCATCTTGCAGTTGTTACTAATTGGTCACTTGGCTGTATAATCTTCAAGGCCAGAGATGGAAGTGGCGTGATTAGCTTCTCACAAGAACCTGTGGCCTGTTGGATGGGGGGGGGAGTCAAGGGTGATGATTTTCTAGAGGCTTCTCCTAAGAATGTGTCCTGATTGGATGTCATCATCACCTGAGGTTACTGGGCCGAAAACTATAATTGAATTAAGTCCCAAAAGCAGAGAGGCTAGTGGAGATCCTATTGAACCAAAGATCTGAACTATAACCTGCTTGAATTGCAATTGCTAGCAATGTAGAGAACACCTGAACTTTGGCCTTTGATTCTGGAATTCCAGGTTTGTGCCGTTTAATGCAAATTCAAGGCAGTTGAGCTAGTTTTCTTGTTTTCTGGCTACGTGAAAGTAATGTGTTGGCTATAGAATAAACTTTCTTATTGACATAAATTTGAAATAAGCTTTATATTTTTAAAAAAGTAAACAATGGTCTGGTTACTTGTATACAATTGCCCTGGGGACCCATGGGGTTCAGCCTTGGACTCCTTGACAGTAGGTGATGTGATGTCTCAGTTCACAATCTGCTATCACTGATATTGCCACCATAGTTACTGCTATGGGCTACTTTCATTTACATACGTGTGAATATTTTCTTCATTTTAGCACATGTATATCATTGTTAGATTATTTTACATGGTTGCATTCTTCTTCAGGTACTACCAGTTATTTTTACTGTTTCATGTCAAACAGTGTGATGGCTACCTGATACAGAAAAATGAAAGTGGTAAAAGAAACACATATAAATGGTTTAAAAGATTTTTAATTTAGAGGTGTTTCATTTCAGTTAGACTACTAGCTTGTATGTTTACGAATATTTATTCTACAAATATTCATTTCCAAATCAGAGCCATTGTCTGCTACTACTTTCCTCTATTCTGTACATCCAAAGGATTGGGCTACAATTCCAAGAATACTGTCTGGGTATAAAAGATTAAGTCCCATTGAATAAAATGGAATCTGGTTAGATATGCTTAAGGTTTCTGTCTAGATGTGTCAATTTTTTTTAATAGATGATAGAACTGCACAGGCTTCTCTTTAAAAGAACATATATTTCAGAGATGTAACAGCTCTGAGATTGATGATATACGCTAATTCACAAATAAAAAATCCAAATATTTAGAAACAATTGTGTTACAGTACATGCGAGGGTCAGTACAAGTTTTTAGTACCTATGTGGTTTCTTTTACAGTCTTCAGAGGCTGGAGATATAATCAGAGATTCCCTCAGTATCATATTTCTTCCACAGACATTTATTTCTTTCCCCTTCATTTGTCTTCAGCCCAATTCTCACATTTATTTTTAATCTCACAAGGTGACTTCTATCCATTATTTTCAGGTGATGAACATTTTGCCCACAAGGGGAGATCTGAGAATGATGGCATCCTGAAAAATGATTGAAAGCACAATGTGATGTCACCTATGGAAGGATGCATTAACAAAATATGTTAACCACTTAATAGCTGTGTTATAAAAGATGAATAGTTGGGTTTTAATTTGAAGAGTTAGAACAGACAGGCTGAAATCCTATGAGGTTTTCTTGTGAGTAAGCCCTATTGAATAAAATGAGACATTTCCAAGTAGACCTGCTCCATACAGTACAATGAGATGTAGTTAGTCCAGTCTGAGCCCACTGAAATAAATTATTCCATTTCAGCCTCACATCATCATTTTTAGTAATATTAGAAGCTATTGAAAGATTCATCCCATCAAACATGAATAGTGATTAATCTGAGCCAATATTAACAAAAAAACCCTTACATATCACCCTCAGAAAATGTCTACTTTTTGCCTATGCCAAAGATATAAGAGAAGGATAATTAATATTTTTTTAAATACTATCATTCATATACTCTTATTTTTTATTTTTGAATCAGCAATTGGGATTTTTTTTTAATATGTCAACAACATTTAATTAAACTATTTTTTCCGGAGGAAAAAATGTTTTAAAACTAAAAATAATTTTAAAAAGAAAACGAGACTGATGGTTGCTTTCTTGGTGAATTCTGATTATCTGTCAAGGCATAATCAAGGGGCAAAAATTGTACATGACAGTTAAATACTTACTACTTACTGCAGAAATGGTTTGATTTTATGACCTGGTCTTACATAATGTTAATTTCACCCTCTACTGACATATACCTGTAAATAATTGCAAATTTTAATAGGTTGCAATAAATCAGACATAATATTAATACTGGGAGGGCGGGGTAAAAATCAAATAAATAAATACATACATAAGATATTTTAAAAACAAATAATAATAAGATACAGTATTCCAAATAAAAAGATATAATATTACCTCATGTATGCTACAACCAAAATAATGTGAAATTATCCAACAGAAGAACTTGTCAACAGACACAAGAATGACAATAAAATTCACTAGTATGAAGGTCATTCCTATTATCCCTTGACTAATTAAGATATTACTTAAAGAATATCCTAAAAGAGAGGCTTCCAGAGCCAAAGCATAGGATATGAAGGAAAGGTTTACTACTTTACTAAGACCCATTACCATGATATGGTCTATTTATGGCAGTTCAAAAATAAAATACACTTTTGTCCCAGAACCCCAAATGGGGTACCCTAAAGTGTGGGTCTGACTATTTTATTTAAAACAGCTGATCGACATCATCAATTAATGCCAAAGTTCCCTTTTTGTGACAAATCTAAACTGCGCAAAACTCATCCAGCGGCTACCACTGGCCTTGTTTGTCCTTTCCAACACATAATGTGCTGAGAGGTGCCCAGCCCTATCCTCCTTACCTGATGCACTATAAAGCTACTACCAGGTTCAGTAAGATGTTGCTTAGCACCAAAGGTACTCCTTCCCAAGCCCCATCCCACTGTCAAGCTAGTGATGTTCTGTTCAGGACACATCCTCCATCATACCAGATAGCTCGGGGAACTCACCTAATATGAGCAACCCACCCTACCCCAGCTAAACTTGTTATGGCCTAAACAGTCAATGACCAGGCTTAGTTAAAGCTTGATTAAAGACTACAACTTGAACATCACAAAGCAGGTGAAAAAAGGCTCCACCCCATTGTGAATCCGGGAAAAGGCCCAAACAAATCCAAATGGTGATTGGCTAATCCTGTGATATTCCAGGGAGGGTGGATGGGTCAGCAGCAAGTGGCAACTGTTGGGACCTGAAGGAGATGCAACAATATATAACCTCTCCCATTTGCCTTCCCATTGGATGGCTGTTCTCGGCCTGTAGCTAATCTAGCCTTGAGCTTCATTAGAAGAGGGATTGGGGCAAATCAATCCCTAACTCAATGGCTGTGAATACATCATCTTCACGATTCAAGACATTGTGTGTGTGTGTGAGAGTGTGCGCACGTGTTTGTGTGTGGGAATTAAACAACACCATTCTAAGCAGTTTATACCCCTTTCATACCCATTTGGTTTATAAGGGTGTAATTCTGTTTAAGATGCATTGTATAAAACTAGTTTATACCTGGCCCAGAGAAAGATCCTGAATATGCCTAGGTATGTTTTTGCCCAAACAAACTTCTAGGAAGTTACTTCAATATTTTGATGACCAAAACAAAACCAAGTATGTGAGTGTGAGGATTCATTATGGTTTGAAACTTATTAATGCTGTATTTAATCCGAAGAATAACCTCATAATTTATATTATGTAACTCTTTTTATTAGGAATTGTCACATGCTATGTCTGATGTAGCGATTTCCAATTATCATAGAACCATAGAATCATAGAACATTAGAGTTGGACCTTGCAGGTCATCTAGTCTACACCCTGCACCCTGAAGGAGCATAGCCAAAAGAAAGCACTACAAAATTCCGAAAGATGGTCGTCCAGCCTCTGCTTGAAAACATCCAGTGAAGGAGCATCCACCACCTCCCGAGGCAGACTGTTCCACTGCTCAACCACTTTTACAGTTAGGAAGTTTCTCCTGATATTTAGCCGGTAACGACTCCCTTGTAATTTCCACCCATTAGATCTAGCCTTGCAATCTGGCGCAAGAGAGAATAGATCTGCTCCATCTTCTACATGACAGCCCTTCAAATACTTGAAGACTGCAATCATGTCCCCTCTAAGCCTTCTCTTACTCAGGCTAAACATATCCAACTCTTTCAGCCTTTCCTCATAAGACTTTGATTCAAATCCTCTCACCATCCTGGTTGCCCTTTTCTGGACACGCTCGAGCTTGTCAACATCCTTCCTAAAATGTGGTGCCCAAAACTGGACACAGTACTCCAGATGAGGCCTGACCATAGCAGAATAGAGTGGAACTATCACCTCCCATGATCTGGACACAATACATCCTAAGATTGCATTAGCTTTCTTCGCAGTCACATCATACTGCAGGCTCATGTTTAGCTTGTGATCAACCAGAACACCTAGATCCCTTTCACATGTGCTGTTGTCAAGCCAAGGCCGGCCCATTCTATATCTGTGCCTTTGATTTTTATACCTAAGTGTAGGACTTTGCACTTATCTCTATTGAAATTCATTTTATTTGTCTCAGCCCACTGTTCCAGCCTATCTAGATCATTTTGAATCCTGACTCTGTTTTCTTCAGAATTAGCAATCCCACCCAGCTTTGTGTCATCTGCAGATTTGTTATGTATTAAGATGGCTGGGACCACGTGCACCTGGTCATGCGGTCGAACCAAACATGGACCTTTGCGTCCAAGAACAATAGTCACCACGGATCCTAGGCATGGACCAATGGGAGTGCAGGAGCCTGCAAGGAACCTATAGTTATAGAGGGCATGTACATCGAACCTATCACGGGAATCGGGTGTGTGCTGGGTGTGTGTGTATATAAGAATATAAGCCGGCTGCAGACCGGCTAGTTTATCTTTCATTTTCCAGTGTAATCAATAAACGTGAGCTGATTTCACCATGCTATGCCTAGAACTCCAGTATTTTTCACTGGCAACGAAGGTGGGATACAGATGAGCGAGCCAGACTCTACCCCAGAACCTGCAACAAGCATCGATCAACCAGACAATGTGCCCCGCACTGCTCCCCAGCAGCAGAGCAGCACCGTGCCCCATCCCTCCAATCACAGCTTCCCGCACTGTCCAGGAGTCATGGCCGCCACGTCTGGAGCCATCGAGGATTTCGACCACATGCACCCAGAGTTCTGGGAAGCATGGGTGAAAAAGCTGACCAACCACCTCAACTTCCACGACATCACTGATGCCACAAAGAAAAGGTCCCTAATGGTAAGCTCATGTGGGGTGGCCACCATCCGTCTGTTCAAAGGCCTCATTGCTCCAGTGAAGTTGGCAGACAAGATGTATGATGAAATCTTGAAAGTGTTGAATGGCTATTTCATTGCAATGCCCACTAAAATGGCAAAGTGAATGGACTTATGGGAGCAGACATAGAAAGCTGGGAAAGCCGCCACCGTTTACATGGCAGAGTTACACCAACTAGCCATGGATTGCAAGCTGCCAGGGTTTGAAGAGATCATCCTCATGCAGTTTGTCTGGGGCCTCTGCAATCCCAAGCTATGACGGAAGCTCATGGGAACCGCCAAACTGACACCCGAGACCGTGCTACAGACAGCCACCACATTCAAAAAATTGCATCGGGATAGGCCACCAGCAACCACTACACACCAGGTAGCCCCCGTGAAGGACTCTGGGTCCTCTGATGAGGAGGAAGTGCTGCAAGCCTATGCACTGCGACTCCCATCCCCCACTGACCGGCACGACTTCCAGCTCTGCAGCGACTTGCGCAAGCTGTGGGGATGCGCACGAGAGAAGAATCTGCCGTTTCTGGGATGCTGTCTGCCATTCCTGCAGGAAGGAAGGCCATATTGCCTGGGCCTGTCAATCCAAAGGACAACAGCACCATGTCACAACACTCCAGGAGGCAGCAGAACTCCATAGCACCTCAATCAATCACAATCAGGTAAATTTTTTGCCCCGGTGGTCCACAAATAAGATTAAGGTTTCTGTCTTAATAGAGGGTGCCCCATGAGAGGTGGAGCTAGATACAAGGTCTTCCCTCTTGATAATCTCCAAGGAGACCTTACGTTCACTCCACCCCAATGGTGGACCCCCACTAGTAGATACCGGCCTCATGCTATGGGATTTCCAAAAGAACCCAGTTGCCATTAAAGGGGTGGACCAGTTCTGCATCAAATACAAATCATTTGAGGGCCCCTTAGAACTGGTAGTGGTCAAGGGCCGTCTCACCAGCTTACTGGGGCTAGCCTGGTTCGACGCTCTGGGGCTAGCCGTCACTGGGATACAAAATGTACAGGCGGGTAACTTTGATAAAGTGTGTGACAAGTTCCCGGAAGTATTTGATGGATCACTGGGCCACTACACAGGTCCTCCAGTTGCCCTGACCCTTGACCCTGCAGTTCACCCACTCTGCATGAAAGTCTGGTGGCCACCTTTTGCCCTCCGGGCCAAAATTGAGGCAGAACTGGACCACCTGGTCAGGCAGGGGGTGCTAGAGCCAGTTCCCCACACAAAATGGGAGACTCCGATCGTGACCCCAGTCGAGCCCAACGGGGACGTCAGGATTTGTGCTGACTACACGAATGTCTCAGGGAACTGTTGGAGGTGTAAGAATAATATAGGAACGTATTTCCACATATGGTGGAAATTCGAGAAAATACAAAGATTCTGAAAAAGCATTAAACAGTTGTTAAGAGAAATCACAGGGATAGACTTAGCAATCATACCGGAAATCTTTTTACTAAATATTATGCCTGAAGGACTTAAATATTATGAAAAATGTATTATTGTATATGTAATCACAATGTCAAGAATACATATTGCAAGGAATTGGAAGTCTGACAGTATACCGAGTAAGGAAGATTTGATTAGCACTCTTTTTGAAGTAATTGAAATGGACAAGCTGAATATGTTCTTGGCGGGTAAATCAGAGGAACAATTTAAACAGAAATGGCACAACGCCATAAAATGGTACGAAGAAAAGATGTAATGTTAACCCCCCCTTTTAAGAAAATGAAAGATTAATGTATGTAAACTTTGGAAAATTGAAAATAAAACAATTTAAAAAAAGGATTTGTGCTGACTATAAGTGCACTATCAACAAAGCCCTACAAGACCATGCATATCGCGTTCCTGTGGTGAGCCATGTGCTAGTGTCCCTGGCGGGGTGCAAAGTCTTCAATAAATTGGACTTGGCACAGGCTTACCAGCAACTGCCAGTAGACGAGACCACAGAAGCACAGACAATTGTAACACACCGGGGAGCATTTAAAGTCAAGTGTCTGCAGTTTGGGGTCAGTGTAGCTCCGGGGATTTTCCAGAATATGATGGACTGTTAACTTAAAGGGATCCCCCGAGTACAACCATTTTTTGATGATGTTCTGATTGCGGCACCGTCTCCTGAAGTTTTCTCCGACCACCTGCGAGCCATCCTGCAACGTTTTGACGTGGCTGGATTGAAGGTAAAGAGAGAAAAGTGTCTTCTCGGGGTACCCAGCATCGAGTTCCTGGGATTCAAGGTCGATGCCCGAGGTATCCACCCCACGCCAGATAAGATCACTGCCATTGTCGATGCACCAACCCCCTCCTCCAAATCAGAGCGGCAGGCCTTCATCGGCCTGCTGAATTTTTATCACATATTCCTCCCACACAAAGTGGCCGTGGCTCTTGGCTCTTGGACAAACACACACACTGGCAGTGGGGGCCGCTGCAAGATGCGGCTTTTAGGGCCATAAAAGACCTGCTGACCTCTAATGCTGTCCTGGCCCACTTCGACGAATCCCTCCCTGTAGTGCTCGTATGCGATGCACCGCCCCACGGGGTGAGGGCAGTCCTGGGGCATCGGCTAGCAGACTGCCGTGAGGTCCCAGTAGCCTGTTACTCATACACCTTGTCTACAGCAGAGCAGAACTACACTCAAATCAAAAAGGAGGTGCTGGCAATAGTGGTGGGGGTGCGCAAGTTCCATAACTACTTGTACAGCTGCCCCTTCACTGTTCCAAAAAAACAGACCTCCCAGTGTAAAGACTTAAAAAAACTTTCATTTTCCAATGTAATCAATAAATGTGAGCTGATTTCACCATGCTATGCCTGGAACTCCAGTACTTTTCAAGATTTGATAAGCATCCCCTCTATGTTTTCCTTGCCAGCAGTTCTGTGGTTTTTAAACAATTAACTGTGTTTTTTAAACATCAAAACTGGGGACGGGGGAATTGAAGGCAAGAGAGAAAATCCTGACCCTACTTTATGAATTGCTACCAAAGACCCATGTTTTCAAAGGTGCTCTGTATAAATGGAATCATAGCAATAGATCAGTTACCATAGTAAAGGTAAAGGTTTCCTTGCTCGAAAGCCAGTCGAATCTGACTCTAGGGTTGCGGTGCTCATCTCCGTTTCAAGGCCGAAGAGCCAGCGCTGTCCGAAGACATGTGGCCGGCATGACTAAACACCAAGGCGGACGGAACGCTGTTACCTTCCCACCGAAGTGGTACCTATTAATCTACTTGCAATTTCTTACCATAGTTACTATAGTGTCAGCACTTAAATCTTTTAAGAATATCTGGATATTTATGAAAAGATACATTAATGCTTAGATTGTGAACAAATAAGTGACAGTATTTTTGTATAAACACGAGTGTTACTTAATGTTCCTCATTCACCACCTTTTATTTCTAAATAAGATTTGGGGAAATGTTTTTTAAATCTCTTTAAAGCCTTTTACATGAATTTCTCCAAAGTTTCTAGATTAATTTTTTGTTGCTTTTTTAATCTCCTCAGGCAAGAAGATTTTGTGAGTGAATCTAGGCTCATGCCTGCATTCTAGTTCATAGATTCTTAAGAATCAAGAATAAGTTTAAGGCTTTACAAAGCCTTTCAGAAAGACTGTTCTTTTCTCTGGCCAAACTTCATTTTAAAACCTGAATAACATAAATGCTACCAGTAGCCAGAAGCAACAAAAGGAATTGTCACCTGAAAATGTCATCTTCTAGTTCTCAGCAGAGTATGCCAATTGCCGCATAGCAAAATGTGAAGAACTTCAAAAGGGGGGGGGGGTATAACAACCAAAATTTCACCCAGTTATCTTCTGGACACAAGTTATAAAAAGGAAGAATGGCTCATTAGCTGCAAATTTCAAAAGAAAGTTACCTGATGGATAACCTAATCAGCATATTAAAATATTATTACTGTGTGTGCAGCACTTAAACTGTAAGAACACCACAGCAACAAAAAGACAGTCCTTTCCAATGTTCACAATCTAAAAAAAGATTTCATTCTGTCATATAAAATAATCCAACTTTGATCCCCCTCTCTCTCTCCTCCCTCTGCCTTCCTCCCTAAAAGAGAAGCAGCCCCAGAGAAGGAAGCAGAGGATGTGTGTTTGGGGGAGGGGCTTCTCTTTGTATCTCTCCTTCATGAAGCAGGAAGGAGCAACTGAGGGAGCTGTGTGGAGGAGGGAAGTTTGACACCTCTGTTTTACACCATTATCTTCTCCATTATATCCTCACAATAACTCTGTGAAGAAGGTTAGGCTGAGATTATGGTTCACCCAAGGTCACCCATGCAGCTTTCATGGCAGAGTGGCAATTCAAACCAGATTGTCCAAGATCCTGGTCTGAAACTGTAGCCACTTACACCATACTGGTTTTTGTGCAATGGCTGCTGTTGAACAGTAGCAAGCAGCCAATCCTGGGTGAGTTATGCAAATCATGTGGTAACCAGTCACCCTGGTGGTTGCTGCCAAGCCTTGCCCCAATTAGTTCGTTCAAAATCCAAAATAGCTCTGGAAAGGGCCCTTGCCCCTCTCCTTTCTTTTACAGATGAAAGCCAAGGTTTGAAGAAGGCTTGAAGGCTGGCATGGCTTTTGCAGTTGCCTAGAAACTTCCACAATGGCCACCCGCAGGACATTAATTTCTTAAAGCTATTGAGTCAGCCTTTATTATTTAGGTGAGTCTTAGATTTCAGATTATTCTGCAAACCTGGTGCTTTTTCAGGTTTATTGAAAGATTTGTCTCATTTGTTCATGGCTCCAGTCTCTCAATTCAAGTATCTAAAGATCGGCCATGTTAAGAATTAGATCTATTGATTTACTGGAAAATGCTTACATTTATTTATTTTTTATTTTTTATTATTTATGGCACTAGTTCACAATGTCAGATTCCTAGACCCAACTCTTGCTGTACATGTTTACAAACTGAGAAAGACTAGAGTAAATTGAGGGACATACACTGAGAGCTGTCAAATATAATCATAACTGAAGCTTTTGGCAATAATGAATAGCACATATCACCGGCAAGGTTGCTGGCTCCGTCGCCACTGCAGTAGTATACATGTGTGTAGAGGAATACAGTATCACAAAATGTTAGTGATTCCTAGGGTTTCATGGTGACCTTTTCAGCTATACAATTTTATTTATGATCCACCTATAATAGAACTTCTCAGAATCTCTCTTTAGCATTTAATGCTATGAATGATACTGCTTAAAACAAAAAACCTCTTCCCTTATGAACAGAAATAATTTTACAGGAAAGAATGCCATATACCTGTGTTGCGCAGAAAACATTCACTTGTACCCAACTAGATCCTAATGGTCCAGACTAAGATGTGTGCGTGTATACCCTGAGAAATGAACTTAAACATGGTGCAATGCATACCTTTTGTTTTACCATCTGCGTGAAGATAATATAAGGAAACAATACAATACAATGAGGACTTTCTCATAATCTGTTTTAGATTTTTTTATTTAAGAAAAATCATTGTTGAATGCTAGAAGACTCCAAACCATAATTCAATGCTCACTTATAATCATGAAAATTGAGCAAACAATAAAACATTAAAAGCCACATGATCTGGATATAGTCAATACATGCCTAAAGACAAAAGAAAATACCAAAAGTAATATACACTGAAACACTGGGAATACAGACTATTTTCTCAGGCAAAAAGATTAATTTCATAGCATTGTTACCATTTTATTACTGTTGCTACAAGGATCAGTGATGGTTCATCCTGGTGTCCATATGCTAAAGCCACATGTTCCCAGAATGTATTATGAATGTCTCCTTTGCAATCATAGAAATGATCTGTGACAGCATTTCATTTAGTTGTCCTGGATTCCTCACTGTAATAGTAACAGATATGTAAAAGTTCCCAAGGTTGTTGATGTATCTCTGGGCAAAATGGAGCTATTCCCTCTTGTGTTAGAATGTTATTGCTTTTCATTTTTTAATTAGCAGTCTTAAAATTCTTAAAATGGATTTTCCAGTGCTGTAAACTTTCACTCCATATTGGGACTAAACAAGTTGCAAACTGTCACCACCCCAATCCTCAGAGAGAAACTCCATGTTATCTGTAGTTCTATGATCATATTCAATGACATTTTCTTCTTTCCCAAATATAGCCACCAGGGCTGCTTTTCTAAGGGGAAGAATGACAGGATGGTAAAAGGACCTTTTCCCCTCCTGCTAGGTTCCCACTGAAAAATGCAACCCCACATTTACCTGCACTGGGAGAAAAAAATGGGCAGAATTCAGATATAGCATACATCCCATGGCAGTCTTATGTTTGAGGACAAGCCTGCAAGGGTGCCATTAATTTATTAAGGCATTAGAAGGGTGTAACTCTACTTAGGATGTCACTGTGTGGTAACCTAAGATTAATGTCCTGTTCTGCAGAAAATGTATTTGACTGCTTGAGGATGGGTTTTGATTATTATTGAACTTGGTTCCTATTAGAAGGCTATGTCTGGTCTGTGATACAAATATTTTATAAGCAAGATCTAGGTTAAATTATTTGGCAACAAAGGTAAAATAATTCCTCATTTTTTCCCTCAGAAGTGATGCATTGTCCCGGGAAGCCACAGTTAGAGTAACAGTCACAACTAGGGTATTACCTTAGTGACATGCCAAAAACCTCTCAATGGTCAAAGTTGAAATATGGGGGTTTGCAAGGCCTGAGGCCAGGAGTAAAGATAATGTTGGGAAAATTAATAGTTCAAAAGGGGGGGGGGAAGTATCTAATCTGCTACTATTAATACTTAGAAAAGCAGTGACTCAATTTAGGGCTTTGCCCTAAATACTGCCCAGCAAAAGAGTGTAACAGCTCCATGCATAGAACAAGAATGGACATTCCATCTCATGTAGAGAAATGGTGAAGGAGACTAGCAAATGTTATAGACCCTGGCACAATCCTAGCTGTACTTATGCAGCTTGACTCTGATTACCTCTTCCTGGCAACTAATCCCCCCCCCCAGGCCTCTTTTTTTTTTTTTTGAAAAAGAGGTGCTGGAACTCTCAAAGAGGAAATGAAGTTTTCAATCTGTATACTGAAAATTCATGTACTTTTAAACATTTCAAAAATAATATTGTTGAAGAGGTTCCAGAACACTGTTCCGGCGCTTTCCCCCAGAAAAAAAGCCCTGCTCCCAACTTTATGTAATGTGTGATAAAATCTGTTTCAATGTATCTGAAGCAGTGTAAATCTATACATGCCAAGTCTCTCAGTTCTTGCTTATACCCAGAATTGAACTTTGTTGGTCTTGGAGGTGCCACTGGACTCAAACTTAGTTCTCACATCTGTTTGTTAACTCTTGTATTTGTATGCTAATTTGCTGTCATTCACATGTCTTACCAAGTGCTTTAATCCAATCTCAGCTATACTTATCACCCAGTTACTTATGCATCTTGACTCTAACTAGCCTGTCCTGGCAACTAACCTCCCATCCTTTCTCTACCTATATATAAGGCTTGAGGAAAAAATGTATCTGAAGAAGGGTGCATGCACACAAAACCTTATACCCAGAATTAAACTTTGATGGTTTTAAAGGTGCCACTGGACTCAAATTTTGTTCTATAGATGCAGACCAACACAGCTACCCACCTGAATCTATGAGATATGCTGTGGGACATAGGAAACCTAGCAGTTCAATATTGTCTTTTAATCATGCTTTTTACTTTTAACCCAGTACATTTCATAAATGCATTAAAGACTTTATCTTCAAGACTGCTTTAGAAAAGGCTGGGCAGAGGAATCTGCAGGCCAAGGGGCAAAAAAAATACATAAAGTACTTCATTCCTCAGAATGCAGACATCTGCAGGCATTCCAAACCCAGAAGGGAAGGGGACAATACATTGGACCTGTATTAGAAGCCCTGTCACTATTGCAGGATCAGCCATAAATATATAAAAAGGAAATGTCATTTGGAGAAAGTTTGCCATTTGCTTCAAGACTTCCAGCAGAAATTGACAAACGTCCACCATTCACCATATGGAAGCCAACAAGTGATTCTATCTTAGTGACTGATATTATGAACAGACATACTGCCCAATTAGAAGCGGACACAGGAGCATCTGCCATTAGTAAGGAACATTCCAGAAACTAGCCCATCAAGCATCAAACTGAAGCCTATGACTGATATCCATAGGATATACACAGAGGGGTACGATTAAAAACTGAGTTCTGTAAAAGGTGATGTCACCTATGGTAGTCACAAAACCAGAGGATCCCAGCAGCTCAGGGCCAGGAGCCAAATCGTTGTGCTTTTTTAAAAAAAACTACCTCCACATTTACAGAATGGATTGGTGGAGCATCAGATTCTTTGAGAGCATAATTTCCATGCGCTGGTAGAGTTTCCTATTTGATAGGGCTTACCCTTGAATTTCAGATGAGAACACGGTTATGCAACTAGAAAGACACTCATTCATCCTATTGAAGTAAATAAGAAACACACTTTGAATTGGACATGAAATTTGGATGGAACCTGTATGTGTATTATATGCTGTCAAGTCACTTCCAACATATGGCAACCTTATGAATTAATGACCTCCAAAACATCTTATTGTTAAGAGCCTTGCTCAGGTCTTGCAAACTGAAGGCTTCAGCTTCCTTTATTGAGTCAATTAATCTCATGTTGGGTCTACCTCTTTTCCTACTACATTCAACTTTTCCTAGCATTATTACTCTTTCCAATGAGTCTTGACTTCTCATGATGTGACCAAAGTATAATAGCTTCAGTTTAGCATTTTAACTTCTAAAGGGTATTCAACCTTGATTTTATATAGAACCCATTGATTTGTCTTTTTGGTGGTCCACGTTTCAAATGAATCAATTGTCTTTCTTTCAGCTTTCTTCACTGTCCAGTTTTGAAATCGGCATCTACTGAAATCAATGAAAGGTTTGTTTCTATTAAAGACCAAAGTTATTTTAAAAAGGTAAACAATATTGCTCAGTTTCTTCTCACATATCCATTTTTCCTTATTTTTAACAAAGGAAGCACCACACACAACAACTGTCTTAAAGCTATTAAATTCTAAGACACATAAAACATGGCAATTTTCTTGGTTCATTAAATTAATTAGCTACTTCTTTTTGTCTCAAGCTAACATTAAACCTGCAGCTTTCCAGATAGATGCCATTTTTCAAATGACAGCAGTTTTTCCATTCTATCAACAGAATGCTGTGAAGTTCAACACTTAATAGCCAATTTTTCATTTCTAGAGTTAAAATGTCTTTTCAGGAGCTGTTCAGCAACTATATCGTCACAAAACCTTAGCTTACTTCAGCTGATGTCATTTATTAATGAATATACACTGTGTTAATCATTCTACCTCTTCTTCTAATTAATCCAGAGGGCTGCAAACATTTCATTTTTATAGTTCACCATTTTCCTTTTAAATGCATTGATAATTTATTAAAGTTTTATTACACATATGTCCTGAGATCTCTGACACCTGTTAGTATGCTGTTAACAACAGACCAGGTGCTAGGGAGGGACAGAGAAGGTAACAGGCACCCATCTACCTGTCTCTGATGTTGCAGCAGCCAAGTAAGTAGGCAGGTGTTGGCAGGATGAAGAAAGGAACTCCCCAATTCAGATTATAATCCAAATAGGAAAAGAACTCTAGGGAAAAGGTAATGACATAAAGATTGCAACTTTGAGTGACAGTCTGGAGGACAGACAATTGTTTTTTAAATGTTGAAGGAGGTATATTAGATCTTACGGCATTTTCCTGTTGGGGAACAGGAGGTCATCAGGAGCCGCCTTCGGATTTTATGGTCCAGGGTGAGGAATGATCATCACTTCTAGGAACCACTTGGGGCAGGCTCCTCCCTGCAAGTTGTATGGCTTCAGGGGTAGGTACTCCTGGGTGGCAACCAGTTTGTTGGGCTGCCAGTCGCGAGCCAGACCGTTGGCTTGAGACTGGAGCTGGTGACTTGCCCATGATGGTCAGGGAGTGACACCTGCCTTGCCTCTTCCGTGCTCACTTAGTTTGTCCCTTGCCGCACTGTTATGTTCTTAGATAGCTAATAAAGTGGCCCTTGGTTGCTTCCAAACCGTTGTCTGTCCGGTTATTCCAACTGGGGTGGGGGGCAAAAAGTAACTCCCAAAGGTGACAAGTTGCTTGGGATTATCTGGAACATTTCTCTTTGCCACCTGCAGCACCCAGTTATATCTTATGGTCTGTCAAGTAGGTTAGTAGGATTGGAACTAGGTTCTGTAGACATATGAAATGTACCTTATGATAGGATCCCCTATGGTAGTCCACTGATTCTTTTGGCTTGCCACAGCTTATGTGCGAACATCATCATGCGGCCAGGACCAGAGCCCTGTGAGGCCCAGGTAATGTGTGGGGTCCTCTGTGGCCCCAGCTAGAAGAGAGCACAGCCAGGCCAGCAATGGTGATCCAATGCTGCTGGGGGAGCAGGATCAAGATCAGGGGTGGCCAAACTACAGCTCAGGAGCCACATGTGGCTCTTTCACACAGTCTAATTTAATGTTAATAAAAAGCAAATTTCCATATTTTTCAATAAAAATGTGTGTGTAATATTTGTGTCTTCTGGCTCTCAAACATCTGACACTTATTCTACGTGGGTGTTATGTTAAGCAAGTTTGGCCGCCCCTGGTCAAGATCCTTGGCCAGGAGCTTAAAAGGGGGAGGACTTATCTGTGAAAGGAGAGAATGGTGCAAAGGTGGAGGCAGCACTGTGGGACTGGGAGTGGAGAGAAGAGGTAAACTGCCAGCAGACACCAGCTGGGGCCAGGGATGTACTGGACCTTGGGAGAGTCCTGACCATGGAGACAACTTGCTCTGATGCTCAAGAGATGGCCCCATATCTGGAGTTGTGGGAAGGGGCCTTGAAGGCCAGAGGAGGAGGTGACAGCAGAGGCAGCGCACCCCAAGGCTTGAGAGATGGCCCCAGATTGGGAAATGCTGGGAGGCATCATAGAGGAGCCTGGTAAGTCAGCAGTGCATGTTGGAGGTGAGGGGGGAGTGGCCAGAAGTGGCAGGGCACTGGCAGCATCAGGACTTGTTAGTATCAGTGACAACAGCAATTCTGGGGCAGGAGACATCCTTAAGAACAAAGGGGACAAAGGGTAGCGCTCGGGGAGAACCTGTCCCAGAGACACCCACTAGTTTGTGGGGTGCCTCAAGGGGCAGTTCTCTCCCCGATGTTGTTTAACATCTATATGCGCTCCCTTGCCCAGATTGCCCAGAGAAATGGACTACGGTGCCATCAATATGCGGATGACACCCAGCTCTATCTGCTGTTGGGCGGTCAGTCTGGCTCTGACCCAGAAGATCTGGACCGAGCATTGTGGGACGTAGCAGGCTGGCTTAGGCTGAGTCGACTGAAACTGAATCCGACAAAGATGGAGGTCCTATGCCTGGATCGGAGTGGTACGGGGGTGGGGGTCCCACTTCCGGCCTTCGGTGGGGCACCACTGGTGCCAGCTCCGAGGGTCAGGAGCTTGGGAGTGCTCCTGGATGCTTCCTTGACAATGGAGGCCCAGGTAGCAGCCACTGCCAAGGCAGCCTTTTACCATCTGCGGCTGATTAAGCAGTTGGTCCCCTACCTCGAATGCAATGATCTGGGAGCAGTGATCCATGCTATGGTCACCTCGAGGTTGGATTACTGCAATGCTCTCTACATGGGGCTGCCCTTGGGGCAACTCCAGAAGCTGCAGCTAGTGCAAAATGCCACGGCCAGGTTGCTGATGGGTCTCCCCATGAGGGAACACATCCAACCTGTGCTGAGGTCGCTGCACTGGCTGCCAATAGCATTCCGGATACGCTTCAAGGTGCTGGTTTTGACCTTTAAAGCCCTAAATGGTCTGGGGCCTGTCTACCTGAGGGACCGCCTTTCCCCGTATGTTCCCCCGAGGGCACTGAGATCTGAGTCGCAAAATCACTTGGTCCCCCCAGGCCCTAGGGATGCAAAGTTTACATCAACAATAACTAGGGCGTTTTCCCTAGCTGCACCGGTATTATGGAATCAGCTCCCAAATGAAATTCGAGCTCTACGGGATCTTCAACAATTCCATAGAGCGGTAAAGACCGAGCTGTTCCGGCAAGCGTTTCAATAGTCTGACCACACTGACCGTTCCACATAACTACTTGCACTTTATAACAGATGGCCGCCACATCTTAATCTTAAATTTAATAAGTTGTATTTTGATATTTTATCGATTGTATTGTTTCAGACTTGATATTCTATTAATTGTATATTGGTTTTTAACTACTGTAAGCCGCCCTGAGCCGCTTCAGCGGGAGGGCGGGGTAAAAGTCTAACTAACAAACAAACAAACAAATAAATAAATAAGAAGGAGGCAGAGACAGACAACCTAAAGAGGACAGTAGCTGATGAGAGGCAATGGAGATGCAGTGAAGAATAGCCTGAAGAAGGTGACATCATTCCACCTGTGATAGGAGGAACCCTGGGAGACATTGGGAGGGCTCACCTGGCAAGAATGTGGAGATTATTGCAACAGACATTAAGGACATGTATTTATATTGAGGACATGTGTTTCCTTCTATAGTTTGATAAGAGCTTGGAGCACTGTAGCATTCGAGTATGTCACAGTGCTGGGATTTTTGACTGTATTAGGCATATAACAAGGGCCTGATGGACAAAGAAAAACCTGGGAGGGTGACTTATGCCGATGTAAATGAGGGATCCCCTGGTCTGAGGCTGTGCAATGCCACACAGAACAATAATAAACATGGTTCCATCATGGGACTTACATGGATTGGAAGTACTGGACTAATTAATCAGTGGCCTGGCAAAAGTATGCACTATGCCCTGTGATTTCTAATTTATTTTCTATTCTTCTTTTTCCCTTCTTGAGCCAATTCAATACAAATAGTTTTTAAAAGGTCTGCCTTCTGTATTGTAAAAAATGAAGAACTGCCATGTTTTGGCTGGTATGGGGGAAAAGGATTCCTGTAACAACTTAAAAATTTTAAAAATCACAGTCAGGTCCTGGCCTATGAAAGCTTACGCCACTTATATATTTTAGTTTTCAACTGTAATCTAACCTTTTTTCATTTTTAATTGCAAGAAGGGATTTTAGTTGTAAAAATGTTGTTTCTATTCTTTATAAGGATTAGAAAAACCTAGGAACCATAAGGCCATGACTCGCAAGAAATGAATAAAAAAGGACATACATATGTGATACAAAAATGTCAGCAGAGTTTTGGTAAGCAAAGAAATCACATACACCATTAACATTTCCCACAAATGAATTTAACTGCAGTCTATATGACTTGTAAATGTGATGTACCGTCTGAATCTGAAGAAGCCTAATTTGGGTCTCTGCAGGTCATTATAAGTCTAGTCTGGTCTTGTGTAAGATAATGAAGCTGCCACCCCTGTTTGTATGGGTCAGTAAGCATCCAGTTATGGTCTGTCCACGGTAGTAATAATTCAAAGTTGGTACTTTATAGAGTAGAGCTATGCCAGGGTGCTACTGTTTACATCAGTGAACAGTTTGTGGGCAGTCATATTTTAATTGCTTTTCTCAAACAGTTCCCCTGCCAGTCGAAATAAATTGCATGTTGAATAGCTGCTGTTTGAGATATTAGAGAATATTTGCCAAACTGATTACAGCAGGTTGCTTTATAAAATATAAAGGCTTGGGTGACATGGGCCAATGGTCCGTGAAGTCAGTGGGAATATCTGTGCTAATATCAATGAAAATGGAAGACCTGCAAAAGTTTTAAAAACTTCAAAGAGGACCTAAATAACCAGATGGAAATGTAAAACCCTGACTCACATGCAATATTTTGGTAAATATGAGATAGATGTATCTCCTTTACAAGCCAAAAAGAACACAGGTCACATGGAACTAAAGATGAATGTACGAAGCTTCTGTTGAATCAGACCCTTCTACTGAATCAGACCCTTGGTCCATCAAGGTCAGTATTATCTATTGGCAATTCCTGTTCAGGGTCTCAGGATGAGGTCTTTCACATCACCTACTGCCTGGTCCTTTCAAACTGGAAATGCTGGGGATTGAACCTGGGACCTTCTTCATGGCAACCAGATGTTCTACCACTAAGCCACAGCCCCTCCAAATGTGGAATTCAATATTCAGATGGGTATTGGGATGGGTGATGAGCTAGAGACAACATTACTTAAAGAAACTTACAGTGCATGGTATGTGCAAATATATTTGCAATGGTAGCAAAAAGGCTGTTTTTATAACATCAGGAAAACTCTTTGTGCAGCATTATAGCTTTAGATTTTTTTCCAGGCATTAAGACCCACCCACCCCTTAGCATTTAAGGTAAAATTTCTTTGAGAAGGACATGCTTGATGGCTCAAACTGATAACTGTTAAGAGAACTGGAAAGAGATTTTTCTGCCAGGTCATAACTGAGGTAGATGGAAAAGGGTCCTTTTGCTGATAGGAATCCTGTGTTCATGGAAACAGTATTCCACTTAAACTTCCATAAATGTCAGACTCCTTCTGTGAGTGCAAGCTTCATTTGGATCGATTCCATTCAACAATTAACACTGCTTTTGTTGTTGTTGTGGAAGATTCTGTTTCTTGATTTAATGTGTTTTCATTTTACTAAAACATTAGTTACTGGGCACCTTAGTATACATTAGATTTGTGATGTTGAGGTACACAGAGTGAGGCAGTAGGCCAACATAAAGAAGATTCCTCAATACAACCAGGACTGCTCAAAAGTAAATCCTATTTTATTTATTGGGGCTTACTCCCAGGAAAATGTTTTTATTATTGCAGTCTAGTTGTTGAAATCTCTTCAAATTATTAAAAGAGCCAACAAGAGATTGTAGCAATATTTACCAAATTATATATGTGAGTGAGACTTTACACTAACTACTACTAGGATAAATAAATGTAATTTTAATGAAGTCTATAGGAATCCTTAGGAATGACCTGTGATAAGAATTTATCTGTATATTATTATTTGGTTTTAATCTGTGAACTGGGACACTTTGTGGTATGTTCATGTGGTACTCACATAACTGTTGGCAATTAATTTTTGCCCACTGTGTAATCATATTGGTTTTTATTTCTGAAGGAAAACAAGTAATTCAACTTGGTTTCAGTGGATCAATATCTTCAGTCTTTCCAATGTGCCCAATTGGCATGTGCTATCAGAAATAGTAATGTAAACTGACAGTATCTGATTTAAGATTTTTAAAAATAGATAGTAAATGTGCCCTTTTGTGATAAGAAAATGGAAAGTTTTAGAACAGGGCTTCTGGAGTGCTGGAAAGGCTTTTAGCATTTTATTCTGCATTATATGTTTTATGAAGCATTGAATAGAATCAAGAATTTCAGTTTGCTAAATTCTACTATTTTTGCTTATTTCCAAAGGAAATGGCCAGTACTGGTAGAAAGAATAGATATAATAATGGATTAATTGTGCAGTGTAGAACTTGTTAAATAGGTACAGTATTTAGAGCACCTTTTGGCTCAATCAACATTAATGATGTGAGGAAAGGCCAAAGATAGCAGAATTACTTTTGAAGAATCCATTTTCAAACAATCGTATAAAGATCTTTCATTCCTAACCAGTGCTGATTTTATTTGTTGGGATTAGGGACTCAGTCCAGCCACCTGGGACCTGCCCCCTTATTATAGCAGCCAAAGCTGTCAGAAAATATTGTAATGATTGCCTTCTCAGGAGGGTAGAGGAAAAAGTTCCTCCATCCCATTTGTGATCTCTTAATCAATATGCTTAAAGTGCATTTGACACTGAGCCTTGACTAACCTTTTTATTAACCTAGAGCAACCCACACCTTGTAAGAACCAAAAAATGCAATTATCAACAAGACAAATCACATTCTGTACTTTAAATAAAGCCATAATAAAGCATTTATTGAATAAGGAATGCCACTGCATCTTAATGAAGATCTGTAGTTATGGCTTCCATTTTAGTATTCAGTGAATACTGAGGCTTGATTGAGATGAAATCCAAACATGAAAAAGTGTCCCTCCCTCCCTCCCTCCCTCCTTCCCTCCTTCCCTCCTTCCCTCCTTCCCTCCTTCCTTCCTTCCTTCCTTCCTTCCTTCCTTCCTTCCTTCCTTCCTATCAAGTGTTGCTATTTCTGAAGACTATCCAACTTATAACAAAACAAAACACCTGCACATTCACCATAAGCCTGCTGAGCCTAGTTTTCTGCTTGTAGGCAACGTTTAATTCAAAATGCATCACAAAAGCCATTCATCTGCTGTCTTCAGTTTGAGGTAGTAGGGACCACTTTATGAGAAACCTGCCACTACATATCTATTGCCTAGACATAAATTGTTCAGGAATTTGAGAGTTCATTTATTAGAGATAAAAAATATCAATTAGCAAACAATCCAGAAAAACTTGCTTTGTGCAACTATTTTTCCAGTAAATGGATTTAAAAGATAAATGCATAAAAACTATAAAAAGTATAAGGGATTGAGATTTTTTCATGGAGCATTATCAATAACAAGGCTCACAATATCTCATTCAAGAGTTTAAGGTCAGGGTCTTCATTCAGGACAAGAGCTGCATTAGCCACAAGAGCCACAGGGACACAATACAATTTGTTCTGATGACCACTTCTACATTTTGTCTTGCCATTCTGCAATTCAAGAGACCCTGTGATCTCTTTTTAACCTGTTTGCTGATAATTCCACTTTTGCTTCTCTATCCTATTTATGTTAACTCACACTTTTTCTCCTGCCCTCGGTGTTCTCCCTTTCTTTCTCTGTATCCCATAAGGATTTCTTGCTGTTGTTTTCATCTTGCCTGTTACCTCTTTTTCCCATTGCAACCTGCATTCTTCTCCCTTGTCTCTTTTCTCTGACTCTCTCTCTCTTCTGTCTGCACTATCATAGATCTGCATCCCCATCTCTGTCATTCCTATTTCTGTTTCTCTGAACCCATATTTCAAATTTACTGTTTTTTCTTCTTCTGTGCCCTGTAATGAACTCTTCTCCCCACTAGTCTCTCTCCATTTAACAGCTTTCTTCCTCGTATCTCTTTCATCATCCCATAGGACTCTCAATACCTACATCTGTTTCCTTTTATGACTTGCTCTGTTTCTGCTCCTCTCTTGCCATCTTATTGCCACCCTTCTAGTTACAGCAGCACACATATTTTTCAATGCCTCAGCAGTTCACAAATCTCAGATACAGGTGAAACATATGACACTAGGAAAACTGTTGCCAATTCCACTGTACACTTCTGAATCTAGGAAGAAGATGAACAACATTCACCTCTCCCCATGCTTAATGATTATTTGTGGAAACCACAAATAAGAAACATTCGGTCTTGATATAGATTGCTAGCTAAAAAAATGAAGTGAGACCTGGAAATGATGTTGTCACATAGATGCAACCCTCTAGCATTTGTCCAAAACTCTATGGACCCCTGATGATGACAATATTTCCAGGTCATGCTGAAAGTGCCATCATGGTGTTGGTGTGACAACAATAGCCCTCCCCATTCCCCCAGCAGGGGTGGGAGATTTACAGCCAAAGTGGGGAACTTGGCTCCCTATAGAATGCTAATATTGTATACATAACCAAGTTTAGACAAGATGCTGGGCATGTGCAACATCATACAGTATGCTCTTCTGCCCCATTACAGTCATATTTAAATCAGAACTAAGTTAAATTTATCTGCAACTAAAACATGGTATTTCATCATAAATAATTTGCCCAAGTTCATTTTCAAGACAAATATAAATAGGCCTCTAGCTAGAAGGAACCTTTTGGAACAACACCCTCTCCTCACCTCCAAATTCCTTGCTTTTTTTAAAAAAAAATCGTTAGGGTTTTTTTTTTAATATGTGGAGATATCCAGGAAAACACTCTAGCAGTTTTTGTCCAGACTGCCTGGAAAGGAATAGGAAATTTAAAACTGGATGAAGCTAAGTCAGTTAACACCTAGTATTGTCAGGTATCCTCCATTCCTGTTCAAATCCTGAACAAGCTTTCCCCCCCCTGCTAAAAATCTCACTTTTTTAAAATATGGGAAAACCTAGACACACCTTCTGTTTGAATTAAAGAAATGCCGAGTTTGCCCCCTTCTACATTTTTACAGCAAACTGCCTTGTTGCTGACACCAACAAAACCATTTTTTTTAAATTTTGGGGGATTGGGTCAGGCAATGTAGCAAGGTCATTGCTTTATTGTTAATACAAGTAGCAAATAGAGGTATATATTACAAAATTCCCAAGATATACCTGATATACAAAATATACATGAAAATCACACATGATTCTCTGGAACAGTAACACAAATCCAGGATTCTTAGGCATTATGAAAACCCCACCTGAAAAATTCTTGGGTTTTTTCTTAACATATTTGCTCATGGTCAGCAGTAGGCAAGGCATCTTGTTTTTCTTTGATTCTCTAAATTTCCTAGGCAGAGACATTTCTTCCTTTCAATCAAGTGAGTGCCAGCGTGTGTTGTCAAGGTCTACTGTGTAGTTCCAATGTCCTAATTGGTCTGAGGCCCACAGCTAGTTTGCAGCTGGTGAAGACCAATAGGCGACATCATGACTGGGCAAAGGATTCCAGTGCTTCTGGGGAGGGGAAAGTACAATAGAGTCCAACTCTTGCAGCCATACAGTACCACTGGGAATACCACTGGTTTGACCATATGGACTTTTGTTGGCAGGGTGATGTTTCTACTTTTTATTATGCTGTCAAAGTTTGCCATCGCTTTCCTTCCAAGGAGTGGGCATCTTTTAATTTCATGGCTGCAGTCACCATTTGCAGTGATCTTGGATCCCAGGAATGTGAAGTCTGTCACTGCTTCCACGACTTCTCCTTCTATTTGCCAAGGAGTGATGGGGCTGGATGCCATGATCTTAGTTTTTTTGATGTTGAGTTTCAAGCCAACCTTTGCACTCTCCCCTTTTACCTCAGCAAGAGGCTGTTGAGGTCCTCTTCACTTTCTGCCATTAGAGTGGTATCGTCTGCATATTTGAGGTTGTTGATGTTTTTCCCAGCAATCTTAATCCTGGCTTCTGAATCATCCAGGCTGGTATTTCGCATGATGTACTCTGCATATAAATTAAATAAGCAAAGGGACAATATACATACTTGTCATACTCCCTTTCCTATGCTAAACCACTCAGTTGTTCCATATCCAGTTCTAACTGTAGCTTCTTGACCCTTATACAGGTTTCTCAAGAGACATGTGAGGTGGTCTGGTACACCCAACTCTTTAAGGACTTGCCATAGTTTGTTGTGATCCACACAATCAAAGGCTGGGTTTCGTAGTCAATGAAGCAAAAATAGATCTTTTTCTGGTACTCTCTTGCTTTCTCCATAATCCAGTGAATGTTGGCAATTTGATCTCTAGTTCCTCTACCTCTTCGAAACCCAGCTTGTACTTCTGGCAGTTCTCTATCTACGTACTGCTGAAGCCTAGCTTGTAGGATCTTTAGCGTGACCTTGCTAGTGTGTGAAATGAGTGCAATTGTGTGATAGTTTGAACATTCCTTGGCATTGCCCTTCTTTGGGATTGGAATGTAAACCGACCTTTTCCAATCCTGTGGCCACTGTTGTGTTTTCCAAATTTGCTGGCAAATTGAGTGCAGCACTTTAACAGCATCAACTTTTAAGACTTTGAATAGCTCAGCTGGGATACCATCACCTCCACTAACTTTGTTGTTAGTAATGCTTTCTAAGGCCCATTTGACTTTGGATTCCAGGATGTCTGGATCATGGTCAGTGATTACACCATCATGGTTGTCAAGGACATTGTGGTCCTTCTTGTATAGTTCTTCTGTGTATTCTTGCCATCTTTTCCTAATCTCTTCTGCTTCTGTTAGGTTCCTACCATTTTTCTCACTAGCTCCTGTGACTCTCATAGCAGCTTGAACTGCAGGAACAAGCCAGTAATAAGTGTTTGCTGTGTTTTGTCCAAAGTTCCCTTGCTGATTTCTATAGATAACACTGCTACAATGTGAGTTTTAACAGCTCTGCTCCCCCCATCATATTCTTCTCTGTGGCATGAGATGATTGAGAAGTCCCTCCTCCACCCACCATTTTAACTGCCTCCAGCTAGGGGCTTGTTTACCAGATGACAATCCTGTTCTTGTGGTAGAAAAGCTTCTCTATGCAGCTCAGGAAAATGGGACAGGGAATGGAGAAAATGGTCATCTTACAATGGAGAAGGAGCACCATGTGCTGCCTTCTTAACCCACGGAGTGTGAGGCTGGCTGGCTATGCAGGTGCAAGAAGGGGACAGGCAGATGAAACTAAGCCAGTTCCCAGCATCCGTCTCTCCCTCTCCCTCTGTGTGTCTGTTGGGGGTGGGGTAGGTGTGGGAGAGAGGGAGGGAGAGAGAGAGATTGCAGCCAAAAGGGCAGAGCAGAGGCATTCAAGGGGAAGCCAAACTCTACTGTGTTGGCTGTCAAGAGAGCCCCAGCTGGGGCCCATCAAGCTGACATTCCCCCCCCCCAATTTTTTTTTCCCCCAGTCCCCCTCTCTATGCAACCTTGAGAAAGAAAGAGATGGTTTCAAAATTTGCTTGACATTTCATAGGGAAAATACTATCAAAGGTACAAGGTAGCAAGGGCAGACAACTGGAAGAAAGTGAAGCATGCATTGCACAGTCTGATGCATAAATTGTGTGCATATGACCATTAACAAGTTCAGAAGTTCTGTGACTTAGAAGAACATCTGAACTGCATGTAGAAGGTCCAGGGTTCAGCCTCTGACATATCCAATTAAAGGACTGGTTAGCAGGTGATGTGAAACCCTGGAGAGCTGATGCCAACAGCCTTACTCAGTATAATATAGCTTCATGTGTTCCTGAAGACCCAGCTCAAATGGTTTTTCTAAAGAGTATTTTGGGGAGAACAGGAAGAATGTAATGCATAAGCATTGTTGACAATTTCCCTTTAAATAACTGGCACCATTACTCAAGCTGCTTTTTGAACTTGGCATTTAAGCACAATGGTGGGTTGCGGTGAGAGCTTTTTGAATCGCAAACAAGAGCCAATGCCACTTGGCCAGTGTGTTCAAGCACATTATATTATGACTGTTTAACTTTTGAGGTTCTGTGGATTCTAATCTATCATTTTGAGCATGACAGGCTATTCTGCCCACCTGCTTTAAAAAAACCCTGTTTTTCCAGTTTGGCTAGCACAATGGCTGAACAGGTTTAAAGAGACAGACACAGACAGAAGATATAGAAGCATTCATCCTATCACAGTAAAACTCCTCTTTCAGCAGGAGAAAGTGGTAGGCAAAAGTATGTTTACTATTATAGTCTCAGCAGGTTTTGCTTTTAAGTGGTTAAGCTTCGCACAACCTCAACCACATAAACTACATTCGTCTTCTCATTTAATCAGCATTTTTCTTTCCTTCAGCTTCTTCCTCATCTATTTTCCATACATCACGCTTGCTGCTTTCTGCTTTGCATGTTCTGTTCTATGTATTGTCACTATCATTCAAGTCTCGTTCCTGTTTTCCTTCCACTAGACCTTAGAATCTATATTTTACTTCAAGACTGAATGCCATCTTTTTTCCTCAGCTTTTCTAAGCTAATTAATTTTTTGTTTGTCTCTTGATGATCAGTTTTTTGTTAGTTGAATCTTACATCTTGACATCCTCTATTTTTCTTTTTGTGTTATATAGTTTAAAAATAACAAAAATCTATGCTAATATACAAAATAAAACAGAACTGAGCATCTGCAGTGACAATATTTCCCCCCTTCCTGCTGGTGCACTGAAGTTGGTAAGACTGGGAAGGATATCTTTTAATAAATTCCATTTCTCTATTTACAAAGAATCACACACTTAGAAACCAAGGCATGATGTGTAGAGATTTTACAGACTAGTTTTAAACCTGTCTAACTGACAAATCTTTGACAATTTGGTTTAAATTAGGACTGGTAGATATGACTGCTATGAATGTTCAAACACCTACTGGTTCAAATAATGGGTTAGATCCAGACAGCTTTTTTGTTTTATCTCAGCAAAGGCCCTCATTATATCCCCTGTTCCACATGGCTTTTGTCTATGCAAGTCCCATGATCCTCAGTATTGCCTTTTTAGTGGTCAGTGGGGAACTCCATCTTCCTTTTTTACCAGCAGAAAGGCTGGTGAGATCCAACCTAATGTTCTCCTTGCCAGTCATGAATGGAGATCTGGTTATCACTGATCATTTGGGTGCTCACAAGCAGTTCATTCATTGGGTTACTTTTTGCATATTCAAATACTACAGTGCAGTTTGGTAGTGTTTCGTGCATTTGTGTTTTCACACAGCTTGATAAAGAGTTCTAGTCAGTTGTATAAATGTGAGCAAATCAATTATCAGCCAATGATAATCGATTAAAAATAAAGTGTGTTGTTGTTTTTAAATTTTACCATCTGGTGTTTATGTTCTCATGACCAAAAAAACACCACCTGGTGTTCGTGTTATCCAGGTTATTTCACACATGGATATATCACACAGCCTTAGGATCCTGTTATAATCTGGAAAAAATCTTCATAATGCACTTTGGCTTTTAGCATCTTGAGGTTACCATCTGCAAACCACATCACTACACAGCTCACCCCCAGTTCCAGATAATTTCTGTGCAAATAAAAAAGCAGTGGTCCTAATATTGATCCTTGTGGGATGTCAATGCTTACTTCCCTCATTTGTGATAACTGTCAATTTATTCATACTCTTTGCTTTCTGCTGTTTAACAAAGAGGGCATGCCTCCTCATCTTGTAATAGCTAAGTTTGATCATCAGTCTTTGGTGTGGAACCTTATCAAAAGCTTTTGGAAATTCCAAATATATAATGTCTACTGAAAAACTTTGTATTAGGCTAACTGGCTTGTAATTTCCTGGATCTCTTCTGCAGTCCTTTTTTAAAAAAAATGATGTTAATTTATTTAATTTCTACCATTTAATTTTAGTGGCAAGTTACATATGCCAGTTAGTTTCATATGGGAATCTTTAAGAATCCTAAAGTGTATGACATCTGTACCCAGAGACTTACTAGTTTCTATTTTTTCTATTTGTTTTAGACATTTGTGTCTCATTACTTTTGTTTGATTTAGTTCTTCAGACAGAGTTTCCAAAATTGATTTTAGATTTAGAAAAGAGAATGCAGATTTTAGGGTTTAGTATTCCCAGTAGTCACATATGGCTGCGAGAGTTGGACTATAAGGAAGGCCGAGCGCCGAAGAATAGATTCTTTTGAACTATGGTGCTGGAGAAGACTCTTGAGAGTCCCTTGGACTGCAAGAAGATCAAATCAGTCAATCCTAAAGGTAATCAACCCTGACTGTTCCCTGGAAGGCCAGATAATGAAACTGAAGCTCAAACACTTTGGCCACCAAATGAGAAGGGAACACTCACTGGAGAAGACCCTGATGCTGGGAAAGATTGAAGGTCAAAGAAAACGGGGACGGCAAAGGATGAGATGGTTAGACAGTGTCATAGATGCAACGAAAATGAAGTTGAGCAAACTTCAGAGGATGGCGGAAGACCGGAAGGCCTGGCGTGATCTGGTCCATGGGGTCGCAAAGAGTCGGACTCGACTGTGCTACTGAACAACAACAACAAATTTGTGATATCAGCATTTGTGTTCTATCATGAGCAAATGAATCTGTGGTTGGTTGTGGAAAATGTCATCAAGTTGGAGTTGGCCTATGGCAACCGTGTAGAGTTTGCAATGCAAGATATGAACAGAAGTGGTTTGCCCTTATATCTGCATAGCAACCCTGGACTTCCTCAGTGGTGTCCCATCCAAGTACTACCATATCTGACCCTGCTTAGCTTCTGAGATCTCCTAAATCGAAGCTAGCCTGGGCAGGTCAGGGAAATCTGATTATCTGCCTTTAATTCTGCTTTGGAAGAAAGGCAATTTATAAATGCCATTAAAATAGATAAATCTGTGGTCTTGTTTTTGTTCCAACAAAGTGTGCTATCTTTTGTCTTTGTCCCCTCACCATCCCCCGCTCAAGTTATATCAGCACATTCCTAAATATTTGGAGATCAGGGATTAATCATGCATCCCCATTGTCTAAGTATTCTCTGAAATTGTTTTGTAAGTTTTCCTGTCAGCAATTCCCCACTACTACTCCACCAAATTTGGAGCACAGCTTAAAACCTCTTTTGTACCTGTATGTGAGAGTGTGTGCTGCAAAAGGAGAACTTCAGATTAAAAATAGCACATGTTCAATGAAAGCCATTTCTCTTGCTGCAGCAGCTCACATCAAACTCCCAAACTTCTACTAAGCTCATGGGAGTTTAAAGTGAATAAAGGGAATTGGTCTATCTCTGAAGAGCACTTCAAACCTATTTTAAGAACCAGGCTATATATATAGAAAAGCTTTAATTAAGTTCTCCCTAAGCTTGTGGACTATCTGAATGTGTACATAACTTTCATATGCTTATAACTCTAATTTGGGGAACACCCTGAAGAGCAATACATTACCCTTGAAGTGTTACAAAGAGATATTAGATTATTTTAATGACATTGATTTAATATATGTATTATACTCTTGAGACCCTACAAGTTGTATAGTAGCCTCACAAGAGACCTGTCAGCATATATGCACCACCTTCATAGGTATTCATCGTGGTTTAACTATGTTAACTATATTCATTACATCTTCCATCCTTCAACAATATGCCATCCTTCTTGTAATACTTTTTAAAACATGTATGGTTTTCATGCATATTTGTGTTTATCTTTCCTTACTTATATTGTTTGGCATTTTTACTCTCTCCCATAAGCCTGAAAAAAGTACATATTTCCATTCACCTGGGAAAAAAATCATTATCTATTATAACTAACATGTTTTAAAGTCTGCAGTGGCTCAAGTGGTTAAGACGCTGAACTGCAGGCTGTAGAAGGTCGGTAGTTCAGCAGTTCGAGACCCGGGTGTCGCATGACGGAGTGAATTCCCGTCTCTAGTTCCAGCTCCTGCCAACCTAGCAGTTCGAAAGCAAGAAATTGCAAGTAGATAAATAGGTACCACTTCAGTGGGAAGGTAACAGCATTCCGTGCGCCTTGGTGTTTAGTCATGCCGGCCACATGACCGCGGAAACATCTTCGGACAGCGCTGGCTCTTCTTCTTTGAAACAGAGATGAGCACCGCAACCCTAGAGTCGGATTCGACTGGCTTTCGAGCAAGGGAACCTTTACCTTTACCTTTAAGCATCTATGGTTGAAACAAAGAACTTATATACAACCAATGCCTGGAGCGTGGAGCTGCGATGGCTCAAGTGGTTAAGACACTGAACTGCAGGCTGGAAGGTCAGTAGTTCAACAGTTCAAGACCCAAGTGCCGCATGACGGAGTGAGCTCCCGTCTCTGGTTCCAGCTCCTGCCAACTTAGCAGTTCGAAAGCAAGAAATTGCAAGTAGATAAATAAGTACCGCTTCGGTGGGAAGGTAACAGCATTCTGTGCACCTCGGTGTTTAGTCATGCTGGCCACATGACCATGGAAACATCTTCGGACAGCACTGGCTCTTCAGCTTGGAAATGGAGATGAGCACCACATCCCTAGAGTTGGATTCGATTGGCTTTCAAACAAGGGAAACCTTTACATTTGCCTAATGCCTGGACCACTAATGAATAACCACCTGTATCATTTCAGAAGGCTACCCAAAATAATAACAACAAAATAATACAAAAGTAGTCTTACAGTACCCTAAAATCTATCAGATTTACAAAGAGACAGACAGACAGACAGACAGACAGACAGACAGAAGTAGGAGACTGGCAAGGACTTGTGGGAAGCATGTCATTTCCCCCTCCTCCACTATTCCTTTTCTATTCTCTGAAAGCCCCCACAGCCTCTCCCTGTTCCATGCTGTCTTCTTTCCTTTCCACCCACCAGCTAACCTACCTTTTATGTACTACACTGCCTTCAGCTTTCCCTCCTGGCTCCTCCTGGCAGGCTCTACCTGGGAACACTGTGGCCCAGTTGCACAGAGCCAGCTGCTAGGCCCAGTTGTGCAGTGGGGAACCTTCAAGGACTTTAAGAGGGCACATCACTTCCCCCTGTATTCCCTCCCTACACTGTTTCTCTTGCCCTGGCAATCTATCCACCAACCAACCTACCTTTCATCTGTCTCCCCATCTTCAGCTGTATTTCGTTAGCTCATTTATACACTGCCTTTCTACACAGTGAGGACTCAAAGTGGCTTACATCATTTCCCCATCTTTGATTTTATCCTCACAACAACCCTGTGTTGTAGGTTAGGCTGAAAATATGTAACTGCCCAAAGTTACCCAGTGAGCTTTTATGGTAGAGTGGTGATTCAGACCCGGGTTTCTAAGATCCTAGTCTGGATCTCTAACCATTACACACAAATAGCTGCTGTTGAACTGTAGCAAGTATGCAATCCTGGGTGAGTAGTACAAGTTGTGTGGTATTAAGTTGCCTGGTGGTTGCTGCCAGACCTGGCCTCAATTAGTCTGCCCTCAAAGGCCCTGAAACAGACTCTCCTCCTGCCTTTTACTGACATCAACCAAGCCTTGAAGGAAGGAGATACTGGTGTGGTTGCCTAGCAATGACGACTGAGAGCAACAATTTCTTAAAACTAAGGGTCTCCTTTTATCATTTGGGGGGTTAGCCCCCTAAATGTATCTTTTCTTTTTTTAGATTTCAGGTTTTCCTCTAAACCTGGAGTTGGTTTTTTTCAGGTTTGTAGAAAGATCTGACTTATCTATTCATGCCTTAGATGTCTGAGATAAATCAGCACTTTTGCATTGTGCACACAAACAGCATATGATGTGGTAAAGCTGTTTTTGGAGTGCACCATTTCATATTGCAAACAGGGGTCATAAATTTTATGATGAAATTTATGTCATGGAGGAGGATTCCAACATGCAATTTCTTCTGTAGTCATATCACTTGCCTGAAATAATGCTATCTGAGAATGAGAATATCTTGGAATTCAAGAATACTGTGTTCTGCTTGCCTGTTGTGATTAGGGAGTCAATTGTTTGCTGGACAAGGAGACTAAACCTGTTTTTATGGGTGGCTTTTTGCTAGGGTTATTATGGGGAAGGGAATTTCTCTTTTTTCCAAAATTCACTGTTTTAGACATAACTACTTATACATCTCATTTTCTTTTCTCTCTCTTTTAAAATAAGGACTGATTTTCATTTTTCTTCATTTCTCTTTGAAGAGAAATCAATAGGTCCCTTTTGGAACTTCAGCCTTCAATTTTATGTTACATACCACAGGGTGGTGCTATAGGAGGAGAACAGGAAGGTTTGGGGAGATCTTGCCTGCCTCTGAACAACTACAGAGTAAAATTCTGAAATTTTGCAGACCCTTCCTTCCTGCTCTTCTTCCGATTTCTCAGTGATCTTCAGAATTCATTAGAAATTGACTCTAAGGTCAGGGGTGTCAAATGTGGGATCCGGCCCACACAGGGCTCAAAACTGGCCCCCAAGCCACTTCCTTCTCCTGCTTCCTTTTCCAGGGCTGCTGCTGCAGCTGCACCCTAGCTTGCTTTTTACACATCTCCCTCAGTGGCTCTTTGCTTTCTACCTCAGTCCCCCTTCCCCTTCTCTCTCTGTCCTCTATCTCCCTCACACAGAGAAAGAGATAGAGCTTCATGACTGCTTCGTGCTGTAGAGATACATAAACAAGCCTCCCTCCCCCCTCTCTTTCCCCTGCTTCATGCTGGAGAGATACAAAAACAAGTCTCCCTCCCTCCCTCTCTCACTGTCTCTCTCTCTCACACACACACACACTTCTGCTTCCTTCTCCAGGGCTGCTCCTCCTCTTTTGGGGAGGAGGAGGAAAGAAAGAGGGGAAAAATAAAACAAAATTGGAGTCCCATGGCAGCTTTAAGACCAAGAACATTTTATTCCAGGTATAAGCTATTTCTGTGCAAGCACACTTCTGGGATGGGTGGGTGGGTGGGAGGGAGGAAGGGAGGGAGGGAGAGAGGGTGGATTCTTCTGACAAGCACAATGTACATTGAGGAAATCATTTTTGCTTATTCTAATTTTAAAAAAGATTGGACTACTCTGTTCCTATCTAGATTTATTTTCTTTCAAAAAGACCCTGATTAGGAATTATAACACTTGGATTGGGCCTTATATCAGAGAGTGAAGTGATTTCAGATGGCAAATGATAATAGCACACATTGGTAATGAGACAGGAGACCTAGGTCTCAGTTCAGTTCAGGAGGATGCATTGTCTTGAGCGTCATTATCAATTGCAATTCAGCAGTATCTCTTTCTAATCTTCCTTTGAAATTCCTTTGTAAGAGCACTGCTACTCTTAGGTCAGCAACTGAATGCTGTGGTTTCTAACATGGCGAGACGGCGGCGGCGGCAGCAAGTTACTACGACCGGCGGAGCGATCTCTGGTGGTCAGGAAAGAAACATCCAAGCAACTGCCGTCGAGACGGGCGCGCGATGACGTCGAGTGCTGGCGCAGCGGAGCCGGAAGGACGTTGCTGGGGCCGGAAGAAGGCGTGAGTCGCGCACCCCGAAAAAAAAGAACTGTCGCCGGAACGTCGAAATAGGAGCCCACCGGAGACGATCGGAGTGCCGAGCCAAGAACAAACACACCAACCACCACAGGGGTGCCGGTAGGTAGTCCCACCCCTACAGACTCTGTGGCCCTAGTTAGGGAAAAATTGTGTGACTAGCACCACTTGTAAGCCACTCAGAGACCCCCTGAGAAAGAGGGTTCGAGCGGGATATAAAGTCTAAAGTTAAATAAAATAAAATAAATAAAACATCAGACTTATGTCCATTTATTCTTTTGATCCTCCTGGACTAAATCCTCCTGGATGAAATTGAGACCTAGGTTTCTTATCTCATTAGCAATGCTAGTATCTCCACACCTACTACCCCTCTGCATACTGCACCTAATCCAATCAAGCCTGCTATTGTCATTCATCTGCGATTGCCATTCAATCTCTGAAATCATCTTTATAAAGTTTATATCTCTGGTACCTCATGCTACATTTTATAGCATGCATGGCCTGGCTCAACAAAGTGACATTTATGTCAGATCTGGCCCTTGAAACACCTCTGCTCTAAAGTCCTAAAAAAAGGAAAAGTATTGTTGCTGGATTTCAGGGACAGACCGGGCACCGAGAAATTCAGAGAATTTTTCTTAAAGCTACTTTCTGAACATTCTGAAAAGCAGGAGAGATGGAGGGAGGGGGGGGGAGAGAGAGAACACTTTCCTATTGGCTCAAGGTGGCTTACAGGCAATAATAAAATCATTTTAAATTAGATTATTACCTGAAAGCCACCTTGAGCCAATAGGAAGGTGAGGTATATATATTTAAATAAATAAATGCAGACAGCCATATTTGTGAGCTTGCTGTGCTTAGTTTGAATGAAGAATAAACAAAAACAGTCCTCATACAGAAACAAACACTGTGGGTTTTAAAAAATATTTATGATTTGGTGTTTTTCAGTGTCTGATTAATTTTAATAACTGTGTATCTATCTGAACCAGCAGTAGTTCACATTTGTGTATTTTCATACAGTTCCATGGGAGTCACAGTTTTCTACTTCTCTGGGTTAATTTAATTATCTGACCCCACCATCTATAACTCTGGGTGAAATATATAATATTAACTGTTCAGGTGGGAAAGTGATCAGAAGGCCCCACGAAAGCTGACAAAAGATGTATGTTTACCAAACATGGTCACCATGAATTTCTCAACATACTGGGGGAGGCTATGGCATCCATGCCCCACTTGTAGGCTTTCTGGGGGCATATGTTTAGTCAGTGCATAAAACAGGTTGCTGAACTAACTAGGTGTTTGGCCTGATCCAGGCTGTCCTTACATTACCACTTCACTGTCAGTTTGCATAAACTGGCCTTTTTATTCACATTCCATGAATTTCAAGGCCTCTAAAGCATATCTACTTTATGATTCTTCAAGCCAGCCTATTTGTAATTTATTTTGTTTGTTTGCTGATGGCATATTGTGACAGGTAGTAAACTGCCTGTATTTTCTCATTACAAAAATATCTCTTTTTAAAGGGTCATTGGAGACAAAGTATTCTCTTAAGGTTATTTTCTAAGGAAGACCAGCCTTAGAAAAAAATGTTTCTGTTTTTATGATATGGAAGCAAGCTACAGGTGTTTTAAAATATCTTTTTCCCCTCTCAGCATGGTGCATGAGGTAGCATAAAACACAATTGTTCACAATATATGCAGGAAGAGACCACTCTATAGTTTATCAAAGGGCTCTGTGTGATATCAAATGGATTTTTGTTTTGTTTTTATATCCTCTTCATATAATCCATACAAAGTGACAGACATATGGCCTAACTAAGTGCCATGTGGGGTTTAAAGCAGCACAATCAGTTCTTTTATTTACAAAAGGGCTATTCATGTTAACTTTTTAAAAAAGATGTACAATTCTTAATAGCTGCAAATGACTGAAGTACAGACTCTAGATCCTCTGTGTGTGTTTTTCCCTCCATGCCCTACCTGGAATCCGATGTAATCTTATTTTTTTATTTATTCATCCATCCATCCATCCATTTATTTGGAATGGGCAAAATCAGCAAAAGTCAGCCACCTTGGGTGGATGTTTACAGTTACCTAGTCAAGCCCCAGCATTTCTGAAGAGTGACATATTCATTATCCTCATAACACAACCATAAATGTTGGTCATATCATCAAATTGATAAGTAAGTGAGGTATTAGGGATCTTTACTTACTATATCTTTTTATTATTCTCTAAGATAGTATTCACTGGATATAGCATATCCCTTCCATAAGCATACCAATGATCAAAGTGGCAACTAAGCATCAATAAAAACAAAAGCTGAATCTAATTTTATAGTGTGGTTTTACTGTTGTACTTTTGCTGTAAGAACAGTATATTTATAGGATTTTATGATCACAAATTACCTCGAATACTATCTGAAAGTGAAACAGCAAAAAATGAAACATGCAATTTATCAGTTTATTAAAATAAATATTTCTTTTTCATTTTTTCTTTCATTTTTTTCGTTTTTCTTTTTTAACATGAAAGCATCTTGGGTATTTGAAGCAATACACATTTTAAAGATAAAATAGTTTATAGTATCAGGGTCCTACATAGATTATAGAGCAGGCCATTAGGCCTGGATAAATGCCCAAGTCCTAGGAGAGTAAGATGTTGCTAGTGGAAATAAGTTAACAAATCGAGTAATTAGAGACATACTACTCTGAGTTAACATTGGGGTATGTGTAACCAATATAACAATGTGCCTTTATTGTACAAAAAAGTGATTGTATTGAAAGATTCTTGGATCTGGGCCAAGAGACCTTTTCATCAGATGTTATTCAGAAGCAGTAATGATTGAGTGAATTATACGTTTCCTATCCCTCATGGATTTTGTGTCAAAGTGTAACTCCAATCCAATTTTGGCACCAGATTAGATACAGGTAAAGGAGTAGAAGTGTTAGAAGCAATGTTCCCTCTAAGCTCCACAGCGTTATGAGCAGAAATTCTACCTCATGAGCGAAAAAAGCTAGTAGCAGTAAAGTTGGAGCGAGTATACATTTGACTATCTTGTAAATTAATTTTTTTAAAGATTACCTCCATAACCTTGTAAAAATCTCAAAATCAATTATTTTAAATTATATTTAACCTATAAGAATAATTTAAATATTATAAGAAAAAACAATCAATTCAAATTTCACCCACCAGTTCCCAGTATATTGGTAGACATGCCCTCTGGAGATCAGGTCTACCCACCCCAGTCCACTGTATTAGTAGACCTGGCCTAGAAAACATACCAGCATGGCGGGGGGGAAGGAGACTCTAACAGTCTAGTTTGTATTTTTTTAGTGAAATATTACAACCAGTATTACAGGTCAAGTATAACAGAGGAGAAACAATCACTGTCAGAACCCTGCTTAACCTAACAAACAGGAAGTTGCATAAATGTTATCAACCTGCCAAACTACTTATTTATTCAAATATTTATATCCCACTTTTCCCTGTGATTCAAGGCAGCTTAAAATCATACTGAAAAGCATAATAGGGGAGTATATATCTTTTTTTCCCCAGGCCCATGAGAACCATTATAGTCAATAGTCCCCATAGGCTATAATGTAGAATCAATCTGGGGGTATCTGGGGCTCTGGAGGGACTGGATTTTTTAGGTAGAGGCACCAAATTTGCAGCATAGCTGCTGGTGCGTCTCCTCAACCCAACAAAAAATTTTTTAAAAAAAGATTGAAAAAATGGGGAGTCCGATTCTATTGTTAGCCTAATTGCCTTATTTACTTAATAAAGATAGGGAATTATGAATATTTTTAATATTGGCAATTGGTGTTAAGGGAGCAATGACCTGTGTATACTGGAGTTGAGTTATTCAGATTCCCAGAAATAGAACAGAAGCCCAGATCTCAAATAAAATGGTTTCTTTACTGAATAATTTCACACTCACATACAATAAATCAATCACTAATTCAATCAATACAGAACTATGGAAAATAGAGTAAACAGCGACAGTTGCATGAGCAGGATGTATCGTTGGTGGGGTGATACTTTACCTTCTGACGTGACAAGGCAATCCTGCAGTGAAAAATGGAAAAATACTAGGGAAGGGGAACCATGTGATGGTCAGCAGCACATGTGAGGGAGACTTCAGGTATTGCTAAGACTGATGTCGACTAGTTAGGGTGGGGTTAGGTAGGAGGAGAGAGAGAGAGAGCAATGGGCAGATGCTCTCTTTTTATACTCTTAGAGGGGCTAGCATCTTAATGGGCTAAAACAATAGGATTAAGTGTTGGGCAATTGACATATTTCTTTAATGGTGACCCTTGAGACTAGACAAAGAAAAGAGGAGTCGATCCTTCCCAGTGCCTTGTCAGTCAATGATCCGGTGATCTGCATCATCGTTATCTTGATGGGTGGCATGTGTGCTTAGCTGCTCAGGTGATCCTGTCATGTCCAAGTTCTATTGTTTAACTTGGGATGAGTATGTGCAGTACGGTGGGGGGGGGGGGGCTGCCTGTGTGCTGGAGCAGAAGTCCTTCAGTGGAGTCCTCTGGAGGAAAACTCAGGCTTCTGGTGCAAAGTATAGCTTCGGCTTGCTGGCTGCTGCTTGATTCTGGCATCAGGGAGGTTGATCCATCACCTGCATACTGGGTATGTCCATTGGTACATGTTTCCAATGGAGGGGGAAAATGTCTCGTGAACAACTACTTGGCTGGTTACATTTTGTGAAGATAAAATTGGGCACTCTGCTGGCTAAAATCCTCAAAGATCTAAGTCCCTTAAAGAGACCATATTTGAACCGATTTTCCACCAACAGAAACATTTGTGTTCAAACATATGTCTGATTTGCCGTTTTGGTCAAATTGGTTGAGACTGTGGTAGAGTCTGGCTTCATGCCTGGCTTCGGAACACTGAGTGCCTTCATTCCTTTGGAGTGTGATCTCTGCTTGCAGTTAGATAAGGGAACTCTGTCTATTTTAAATCTGGTTTAATCTTCCAGTCCCTTGAAGTGAGCTTGAAAGGTTCTCTATTACATTGTTTTCAGTCTTTGTGGGTAGTAAATTGATGATAGGATGTGGGATCTACCCTGTTAAGTTTCCCAGGGTGTTCTTTTAATCATTTTGCTAATGGTGTTTACTTTGTATGTTAAACCCTTACTTGAGATTTCTGGTGGATTTTATCAGTATGCAGATGACATCCAGCTCTATAATCCGTCTTGCTTCTTAGTGGGAAACACATGCTACAAATGCAATTAATAATAACAGCAACTAAGCCACCAGAAGCAGTAGACTTTCTACTGGGCTGGTACTTGTGGTCAAGTGGATGAGGAATAACATGTTAAAACTGAAGTTTTTGAAGGAATTACATCACTGCATCACTGTGACACTTTAGGATCCCCCCAAACCTCTTTGGGTGATGTCACTTTCAGGCTGTGCCATTGACCCAATGACTCCCCCACCCCATTTCCTCTTCACTACTCTGGTTAGAGGCAGAAGGAATGGCAGGTGATGAATGTGAGAGACCTGGTAAGCCACAGCAAGAGACCTGGTAAGCCTACTGTGACACCAGCACTTTGGGATCACATTCCCAAGAAGTTCAGGAGGACTCCCCTTTAGGCCCAGTTCTAAAAGTCTGATTAAGGTTGTTTTAATAAAATGGGGTTTTGAAAGTGTGTAATTGGATCTCTGCAGACTTTGTAGTCAGAGATGGAGCTGTACATTGTTGTTTGTAGTCTGCTGCCAATTTTTAATGCTAGGTTTTAAATTAGTTATAGTAGCAATGATTACTGTCTTTGTAGGCTGCCTTGAGTCACTATTGATGATGATTTATTTTAAAACAAATAAATAAATAAATCTCATGCATTTTCTGATAGAGGTATGCTGCTTGCCAATATAAAGCACCTTTTCAATTGGGCCGATGTATACATTTCCTTTCATATGTAAGCCAAGAAATTTTGGAGGGAAGAGATGCAAAAATCATTAATGCATTCTCTTTCCATTTTTATGGTCATGTATGATTTTTTTAAATATATAACATCAATGGAGCAGTCAGCCATGGCCCTACAGTCTATGAATATTTACTTACATTTTAAGTCATTATCTGGGGGGAAAATGCACCATCTAAATTACATTTGTAAAAAGTCCTTTTTGAAGCCTTCTATTAAGTTAGGGCCTGTTGTTTCTGATCTGGTTAACAAATAGTCTCTCTATTTGTTTACTTGTTTTCTGGTTCTACTTTGACTTTGTTATCATGTCCTCATTACCATATTCAATTAATTAGTATATAAAAGGTAACATTCCAGTGTGCACACCTTATGAACAGCCCTATTGACTTCAGCTAAATAGGGCAGGGTTGTTGTTACACAAGGGCTGTGGAGGGGGAGGCAAGCTCAGACAGTAGATTTGGATAATACTGGAATAAAATACTATGAAATAGTTCCTATTCTAAAAGGACAAGAAGCAAGGACACAAAAAGAGGGAATTATACTGTTGGAGTACAACAGTGTGTATGAAAACTGTAGAAAGGCTACATTAAGCTTAACCTTGACCTGATTATGTTTATTAATGGAAAGCTGATTGTGACTTGCACATGAGCATATAATATGAGCCAATCCACTTCATCGTCTCAGAATGGTCATAAATGTTCTTTCATGTAGTTTCCTTTCTTTTTTTAATATCTGGATTCATTGTTATATATTATTAACTGCAGTAAAGCCATTTCAATCCATCATGTTACTACAGAGAGGTAAAAACATTTTTTATGAATTCTTTATAAGGCTAATACTGGTACATGAATAATGAAGGCAAATCAAGGTATGCCTATTGAACAGACTCCTACCAAAAGATGTTATGAGTCATTTTTGCATTATGTCAGGATGTGTGTTTATTCTACTTGGAGGGCATCATCAAGATAACGTTAAATATGAATTAACCCTCTATCCTTCGAGTTTAACCATCACGGGATGATATTCGTGTAGTGAACTATTGGCTTTTCCTTCACTTCTGATGTATTCATTAGAGATAAAGTAGCAAATCCCAATTTACTTAGTTGATTGTATGTTCAGACCTGGGAGTAGTGGTTATTCTGGATCAGTTGAATAGAGTGTAATCCTCTACACTGGGTATAATCTGTTGCACAAACATTTCAGCACCATGAGTTAAATCCAGACTTAGAGATATTCAAATCCTTGCTTGTTCAGCCTATGGTCTGTTCAGCTCATGGCCAGGAACAGCAAACTGACTTTTCATCAATATGGTTGCCAGCTCCAGCCTGGGAAATTTATTGAGACTGGGAGATGGATCCTGGGGAGGGAGAACTGAGATGGAATTTCACCTAATATTGATGGTATAGCATAGAACCTGTCCTCTGAAGCTCCAATTTTAACCAGTGGAACTGATATCTATAGCCTGGAAATCTAGGGTAGCCCACTGTGGATTAGGATATTCTTGAAGATTTGGGGCTGGAGCCTAGGGAGGGTAGGCTTTGGGGAGGAGAGGGGAGGGGAGGAACCTCAGTGGGATATAATTCCATAGAGTCCACCCTCCAAAGCAACCCTTTTTTTCTCCAGAGGGCCTGATCTGTAATCTGAAGATCAGTTCCAGGTGGTCAGCCGTCTTTGTCTGAAGCAGTTGAACACTTTTAGAGTCCAGCGGTACCTTTAAGACCAACAAAGGTTTATTCAAGGTATGAGCTTCTTTGTGCATGCACACTTTTTCAAATACATCGGAATGGTAGGTAAGGTCCAAACTTATAGACAGGAACAGCAAATTGACATGTAACATGATGATGTTTAAGATATGCAAAGTCAAAAATAACAAGCTAAGGTTATAAGGTTAACTGTTGTAAGTGAATGAGCAAGTGAATGCAATAAACCCAGATGCCAACTTTGCTGCCACATACACCCAGACAGCACAATCACTGGATCTAACAACATCAACTACACCACCTCAGGCTTATTCACTTGCTCATCTTCTAACATTGTATATGCCATTAAATGTGAACAATGCCCATCAGTTCTCTACATAGGACGAACAGGACAAACCCTACGCCAGAGGATAAATGGACACAAATCTGACATCGGAAATCACAAGACTGAGAAACCTGTATGAGAACACTTCAACCTTCCAGGACATTCAATGGGAGACCTCAAAGTAGCTCTTTTATTACAAAGAAACTTCAGGAACAGAATGGAAAGGGAGACTTATGAATTACAAATTGCCCCCCCCCCCTCAGAATAACGAGACAGACAACAGTTTGGAAGTAAACAAGGGCCACTTTATTAACTATTTAACATAACATTGCGGCAAGGGGCCAACTAAGCAAGCATGGAACAGGCAAGACAGGCATCAGTCCCTGACCAACCTCCTTGCCCTTTTCATGGGCGGGTCACCCAGCTTTGGTCTTGAGCCAGCAGTCTAGCTTGTGACCGGCAGCCCAGCAAAATTGGTAGACACCTAGGAGCACCTACCCCTAAAGCCCTACAACTTGCAGAGAGGAGCCTTGACCGAAGAGGTTCCCAGAGGTGTCACTGGGAGCCCGGGAGCTGGATTATTACAACACTTGGAACAAAAACCTCCCCAGGACTAGACAGGGATATTGGTTTCTTATCGCATTACATATGCTTCCCACAATTAGAAAAGACACCTTTAGACATTTATCTGCTAATTGCTTTACAACTGTTGACCTTATAACCTTAGTTTGTTATTTTTGACTTTGCATATCTTAAACATCATCATGTTACATGTTAATTTGCTGTTCAGTCCCTGTCTATAAGTTTGAACCTTACCTACCATTCCGATGTATTTGAAAAAGTGTGCAAGCACAAAGAAGCTCACACCTTGAATAAACCTTTGTTGGTCTTAAAGGTACCACTGGACTCTAAATTTGTTCTATTGAAGATCAGTTGTAATTCCAGGATCTTTCCAGCTCCCATATGTCAGCTCAGATCTTCACAAGTATTTCAAGCCTGTTAAGTTATATTCATGTATTTAGGCAGTACAATACAAAGCAGCTGACAGTGTTTCATACATGCACATTTTCACAAAGCTTGATTGTGCATTGTATAAACTTCTCAGGGGAAATTGCATCTAGTTTTATGTCTGCACTTGTCCCCCAACCTGGAAATAATGAGGCAGACACAAATGTTGGGTTTAAATATAGGGCCACTTTATTAATTTACAATTTTAACTGGAACCAACAGCAAGGGCCACACAGCTTGCAGTAGGGTCAAGGCCAGAAGTCGGGGACCCCTCCCTTAACTCTTCATTAGGGTGAGCCACCCTGCCCTGGGTAGGAGCCCACTGCAGGGGCTCCCACCTGGCCGGCTAGCTATTGCAAGACAACCCTGTAGCCCCATCCCCTGAACCACAAGATTCAAAGAGAGGACCTAAACAGGGCCATCCTGAAAGCAGTCCGTTTTCTCCGCCTCGTGCCACAAGACACAAAAGCTGTACTCACAGGACCCCTTCAAAACAAAATAATGGGTTTCAGCTGGTGCTCACCGAACCACAATCTATATACCGCATAGCCACCCACCATTGCTGAGGCCAAGCCTCTGCTTAGGCCTCCACACCCACCAGAAGGCCCAAGGCCCCCCAAGTCCTTGCCGTAAATCTTCCAGAAATATCTATGCTCAATCCTGCCAAAGCCTTGTTGATGGGACCGGACTACCACCACCCCCGCCAAACCCGGTGGGTGTCATGGCGGACCAGAGCAGTAATGTCCCCGGCCACTACTTAGGCATAAACCAACAACCGCCCAGGCCTGAAGGACTAAAGCTGTACCCCTGATGGAACCAGAATACGTAGCCTCCTAATGATGACTAGATGGAGCCAGAATACATAGTTTCCTAATGATGACTAGAACCTGAGGTGGAGGACCTATCTACCCCAGGAACAACAACTGCAGCTGGCTCGGCCATGTAAGCCCCTGCGGCCCCTGCCATACCATCGTGGCTGCAGCAGGCCTAGCCATGTAGGTCCTGGCGCCTCTGCCATTCCACCGTGGCCCATTGGCTAAGGCCCAGCTGAGCGGCCACCGGCGTCCTCTTGGCGTGATGTGCTGCCCTGAAACAAAGCTGTGCCCAAAGAGTAACCGTTGTTCCTCTTCTGCCGGTGGATCAAACCTGTAACAAAAACAGAAGCAGGGGACAAGTTACCTCCCCCTCGAGGTGACCCCGACTTCCCTTCGTGTCTTGACAAGGTCCTACTTAGGACTCAATGGCGAGGAACACCACTCCTAACCCAAATATCCAAAGCCGGGTACCCCCCAGCCGCTGCTGAGGAAGCAGTTCTCATGCAAAGGGAGTGGGTGGAAAAAAACACAGCTTGCCAACCCCAGCTTGTCAATGCCTCAGGTGACCGCCCAGAACCGGGTTCTGCCAGGGAGTGCCGTCCCGGTGCTGCCAAAGCAAGCCAGCCCCCGCAACCACAAGTAGACAGCTAAAGCTTCCCTAGGGCACCTGCTTCCCCTTTCGTGAAATAAATCTTTCTGCAGTGTCCCATGCATGTTGTGGCAAATGCTGCCCGGTCCCCAGTGCCGGCCATTCCCCATATAGTGTATGCGTCCTTATGGGACAAGTGGAGTTTTCAGCCTTACAGACATCACAGAATGCATTTGTTAAGGATGGTGCATAGGTCCAGCCCCTAAAGGCCCCTGCCCCACGGAGTGTCACCTCAACAATACACATCACTAGCTGACATAACATCCTTGGGTCTGCGCAGGCGTAAGGTTTTCAGTCAGCACTTGATGGAAAGTCAAGGAAAAAATGTCCCCACACCAGTGCACTGAAACCTATGCAGGGTTCCATTAAGGTTACTGACATACAATTCCCCTACAATCCAGCAGGGTAGGGGCTGGTGAACCTGCCCCCTAATCACGGGACTGTGGCAGTGGTAGGGACTGGCTACCCTGAATATTCAATTGAGTGGTTGGGACGGACTACCCTCCCCATCTGTTGTTTTTCTTTTTCAGCCACAGAAACCAACAACCCATCCTGCAGCTCACCTTTTCAGAGGTTGGGACTACTACCTTCCCTACTGTCCTTTCACTTTGGGCATCGACCAACCATGAGGTTGCCTCCATGCAGCATGCTCCACTCAGGATTACCTTAACAAGGCTGCGTCCTGCCAACAAGAAACTAAGCATACACTCAGGGAAGGTGGGGAGCTGTACAGATGAACAGAGAAAGCAGGTCCCCCCCCATAGCATTTCCCGATCATGGGAGAGACAAAAATGGAGAAAATGAGGGGACAATGGAGTGATGAGACTACCCTCCCCTGTTGGTTTCTGCTTGTTTATTCTATTTTAAATAATCATTGTATGGGTCAACTCTTGATCAGTAAATTTCTGATGGCACATCCAAAATTGCTAAAGAGGGGCCCTGCTCACACTGGGGAAAAAGGTGCGGCTGAAGTGCGGCTTTTTTGAGGCGCATCAAAAGACACGTGCGGTGGCGGGATCAGACAGATCCCCCGAGCCACCGCGCAGTTGCTCCCCGGCACGATCAGATGCCAGGGGGGAAGCCACAGATTGGTGAGTGAGGCAGCCCGCTACACATGTGCGCCTGTGCAGTTTAGCCGGGGGCCTCTCATGCTGCCAGAGACGGGTGCGCTGGTGATCCCACGGCCGCCCCTGCTGCTGATTTTCAGGTAAGTAGTAGTGTTTTGTAGGGGTTTTTTTTGATCCGCATCTTTGGCCGGAAGAGGCGGATCGGGGGCGGGGGGGCGCCACTTCCCAGATGTTGTGGTGTGATCGCACCCGCTTGCTGCACCCCCGATCTGTCCCTCTCGTGGATCAAAGCCTCCTGTGTGACCAGGGCCATGGATGGTTTTCCAGTATCTTTTAAGTTTATGAAGGTGCTACTGGTCTTAAAAAATGCTTTCCAGATGTTGCAGAGGGATTGCTTCCCTTGCCTGAAGCTACCTGATTCCCTTACTCCGACCTCAGGTCAGCAGGGAAGGACGTTTCCAGCACACTGCTCCTCCTCTTTCCCTCAGGCCCCATTTGTGTAGCCAAAAGTGGGGAAGCTGAGTGTCTTCCGTGGCCACTCTCCCACTTCCCTTTGGTGAATGCCTGGCACCTTGTACAGCTCTTGCTAACAGTGACTTCTTCCATAGACTTCAGAAGCCACCAATCCAAGCATGGTAGGTTTCCACCCCTAGATATCTATCGTATTCTTAAATGAAGTTTGGAGCACTAGCATTTTTGTTAGATGCCAACTACCTCTGATTTCTTTTTAAAGATTACTTACTGTAAAAGCAAAATCTGTCATCACAAATAATAAGGCAGTTAAATACTCAGATAGGTGAACTCATGGTCTCAGTATAATAGTGCACCTACTGGTCCCATGAAGGCTATATGTTTTCTGTGCTCACCTTGCACTAGACTTGCCAACTTAATTGCCTATTAATTAGCATTCATTATTATATGTAACCAAGTCATGTTAAAAATACAGGGGAAGTTATGAAAAACAGGACAACATGGCCCATAACACCATGTGTCTCCAAGGGAAATGGAAGGCAGTAAATGGATATGTTACCAGATTGTCACTGATACTCACAAACAGTAATTGTTGACAAATGTCACATAAGCATCAGGGTAATCCTCTCATCTGTGACAGACAGGCTGAATTCATGTTACTGTGTCTAATTTTATGAGTCTGTTTGTTCGTCTTGGCATCGGTCAATATTTCAATGCATCCTATTGATGTGTTGTGGATTTGGGGTGGAGAGTTAGTGAACAAAGAAGCAGTGCCCTGCAAAATCATGGAGTCCTCTCCAAAAACAGTCATAGTATTATCCCAAACATTTTCCTATGACAGAAAACAGATCATTTGCCATCAATTCAATATATTATGTTTCTAAAAACAAACAAACCGGATTTTACTTTTCATTTTTTATTTGTTCCTCATGTCACCATCAGGCTGAGTCTATACCTGGCTGCTGTGCTGGCCGCTTCAGGAATTTCAGCAAGGAGTCTGACATGAAAGTTGGTTGCTTTTCCTCCTATACAGCTGGTATTCATACAGTTCTACATACCTTAGGGAAATCTTTGTATTCAGGTTTCTTGTTGCAGTTTATGTTTCCCTATAGTAATGTGAATTACATAATGCAAAAGAAAGCGATGACAATTGTCCACTGGAAATGACTGATAATTTCCCTTAATTAATGATACCACAAAGTTGGAAAAATTGGGTGTATTAAGGGTTGATCCTTCTTACCCTCAAAGTAGTATTTCTTTTTCAATTAAAAATAAGTATTTCAAGCTGAAGTGCTTTTTAAATTTTTTGTATCTAAATAACTGACATTCATCATCCATTAGCTGCTGTTGACACTTGCTCTGAAGCTGATTACATTAACCCTTTATTTGGTTTTGATGAAATTTTCCTGATTGTTATAATTGATTTGATGTCATTGTAAATACCACCTCTCTCTCTACCATCATGAGGTGATCCATGCTGGTAAATACAGAACAAGGGCAAGGCCTCATCATGATGGATGACATATTTGGAATGAAAGAGAGTGTCATGTAGCTACCTAGGCAGTGTGCTGCCACCTGCACTGTAATTCTCAAGCAGCAGTGTAAAAATGTGCCTGACTCCTATAATGATCTTTTATTTGCAGATACTACTCATAATTGGTAATCCTTTTTTTGGAACCGGGATGTAAATTCAATATTTCCAGTCTGTGGGACATTCTTTTGTTTTCCATATTTGTTGTCACCTTTTACTTAAGAACATAAGAGAAGCCAATGTTGGATCAGGCCAATGGCCCATCCAGACCAACACTCTGTCACACAGTGGCCAAAATTATCAGGTGCCATCAGGAGGTCTGATCTATATTTGTAATTTTAAGAGGTTCATCAGTCATCCACTGAGGCTTTTCATTTATTTTGCCTACAGGAATAGTCTTTGCACATTCTTCCTTGATAATATCTATGATTTCAATCCATAGTTCTTCTGATTTATGTTCACTTGAACTTAGTAATGCAAATTTGTTCTTTGCATGGTCTTTAAACTCTTCAGGAATATTGTTTATATTGTATTTTGGCACTATGATTGTTTTGGTGTGGGTTCCCCCCCCCCCTAGCTTTATTCTAATTGTGGTATTAGCAGTTCATTATCTGTACCATAGTTAGATCCTGGTCTTGTTTTAGCAGAGAGAATAGAGTTCCTCCATCTTCTGCTTTTGGTTATGTGATCAATTTGATTTCTGTATTGGCCATCATGTGATGTCCATATAGACAATGCCTGCTTGATTGCCTGAAACATGTGTTTGCAATGAAAAAAATTGTTGTCTTCACAGAATTCTGTAGTTGCTGTCCTGCTTCATTTTGTGAACCTTAGTCTAGTGTCTCAGCTGTGACCTTGAGTAACTCTGCTAGGAGTTTATACCCCTTGCAGTATTGGTCTCAGCTTTGTTGACACCATAGTTCCCTCTAAGCTGCACTAGGGGGTTCTGGCACACAAACTTTTAACAGGCAGTGCAGGGATTTCTGTTTCAGCCCACAAGGCCTTTTTTTCTTCTGGGGCCCATAGAATTGGACCCCGTGGTCCAATATTTTTTACACTTGGGGGGCACTGGGGAGAGGCACCAGCAGCTATGCTGCAAATTTGGTGCCTCTACCTAAAAAAAAAAAGCCCACCGAGCCCCAGATACCCCCAGCTCAATTCTCTATTATAGCCTATGGGGACCATTGACTATAATAGTCCCTATAAGGTATAATGGAGCTGAAAATATTTGGCAATCCCAAATATTTCTCAAATCTGAATACCATACTGGCATTGGGATCCCAGAATATTGGGAAATACCAATGTTTTGGAGTTCAATATGCTTAAACCTGAAAAATACCAATTTTTTTTGCGCACCCCAGTTGGTACTTGGATGGGTGACCACCAAGGAAAACTTTGCAGAGGCAGGCATTGGCAAACCACCTCTGCTTAATCACTTGCCCTTCCTTCCTTCCTTCCTTCCTTCCTTCCTTCCTTCCTTCCTTCCCTCCCTCCCCATTCAGGGCAGGGCAAAGCAGACAGCAGCACCTAGCTAAACCCTGTGCAAGACAGCACTACCCAACCCAGCCCAGCCCAGCCCTGTGCAAGACAAGGCAAGACAGATAATGGCTCCCAAACAAACACCACATGAGGCAAGGCTATCCAGGGTGGAGGGCAGTGCACAGCCAAGCCCCATTCAAGACAGAGAAGAGGGTGGTGCCTGGCTCAGCCCAGCTGAACCTTGCACAAGGTGAGGGAGGTACCCATCTGGCATGACCAAGGTGAGGGAGTCAGTGCCTGCTGTGAGAGAGACAAGGGAAGTGGTGCCTGGCCTGCCTGAGGCCTGCTTGAGGTGAGAAAAGCATCAGCTGGCCAACTGGTTAGGCCAAATGCCTCTTCTTCCTTCCTTCCATCCCCCATTTGGGAGGGAAGGGAAGGGTCAGACAGACTGCCTATTCTTCCCTCCCTCTTTTTGGGGCAGCACCAGGGCAGTCTGGGAAATAACATTTTTCAGGATTGTTGTAAGGATAAAATAAAGGAGAGGACAATGAAGTAAGGTGCTTTGAGTCCCCATTGTGAAAAAGGTGGTATATATATGAAGTAAATAAATAATAACTATATTTGTAGATAGAAGGAGAAATAAAAGGCTGATGGGAAGGAGGGGAGGGAGGGAGGGAGGGAAGAGGAGGAGGAGGAGATTGGATTTATACCCCACCCTTCACTATCCAAAGGAGTCTCAGAGCGGCTTACAATCTCTTTTCCCTTTCCCTCTCCACAACAGACACCCTGTGAGGCTGTTGGGGGCTGAAAGAGCTCTTTTGAGAACTGCTTGTGAGAGAACAGCTCTGAAAGAACTTGTAACTGACCCAAGGTCACACCAGCAGCTGCATGTGGAGGAGTGGGGAATCAAACCTGGTTCTCCCAAATTAGAGTTCGCAGTCCTAACCACTACACCAAAGACAAGGAAGCAGCGAAGGTTGAGGATATAGGGATTGTCAGGTTGAAGGAAAGAGTAAATCATGTGGAAAATTGATACAGGGAAATGTGAACCCTTTGCAACTCCTTGAAGGTTCCCCATTTTTCAGCTGGGCCTGCCCTGGCAACTGCACCATGCGACTTGGCCACAGTTTTTGTGGTTATAAGGTGCCAGGGTAGGAGTAGGGTGGAAAACTGAAGATGGGGAGAATATAAAGGAAGGTTTGCTGGTGAACAGGAAGGAGAGAAGGCAGGAAGGGGTCAGAGGCTACAAGGGCTTTCAATGAAGGGAAACAGTGGGGGAGAAGGAAATTCACCCCACAACTCTTTGTGGGCTCCTGCTTGTTGGCATAGCTATTACTTTTGGGCTCTGTAAGCAAAGCACAACCTGCAATGTAAACAAGGTATTTATGTGGTTAAAGTAAACAAACTGAAGGGGGAAAAGAACCCACAAAATTGTATTTTTCTTGTTCAAATTGGTTTACAAGGTTATACTTAAACCTGATGCTTTAAAATAATCATGTATGGATTTCATAGTAGATGACATTTTGGATTTGCTCTGCTTTTTTAAAAACAAAAGTTTACCCTTTTAGTCCTATAATTTAGAGTATTACATAACACCTTGACAAAGACATTACCTTTTCAGATGAAACAGGTCTTAGGTCATAAGTATAAGTCATCTTACAATTCTTTCCATAGCCATTTTTTCTATGTGGTAATTGTTTTAATGAGTTAACCTTAACCATAATTTTTCTGTAATTTTTATTTTTTTTAGCTGCAGCATACTGGGAAAGCTTAAGTAGTTGAAAAGTAGTATCTATCCTTAAGTTACCAGACATATGTGGCAAGCAGACAGAACTATGGATTCCAGAGAGTTTTTAAACTGCTACTTGTGTCTTTGAAAAATTATTTTTGTGCAAAGAGAATGTCCCATCTTTAATGTAAACATAAATGACAAAATGTGCTACATAATGTAACTGATGTAACTGGAGTATCCTATTCCACTTGTTACAGGAAACCTGACAGATAAGCTGTTCTTGCTACAGGTTTGGCAAAATGAAGGAATGGTTTTCATACAAATGGCCTGCAACTTCTAATATACTGGAAGTCAGATTAAACTCACTAGTACAGAGAAACACAAAGTAATTAGATGTGTCCAGAATTAATGGTGAACTCATTTACAAGCTCATAATTTTTAAAAGATACTTCTAAATTTTTCATCATGTGGATTCCAAGTCTGTATTTTTTAAGTTCCAAATTACCTGGTCTTGTTTCTGACATAAACCTGATAAATTAGGTATTTTCATTAAAAATATATATATATGAAATTTGTAAGCTTTGCTGTAGTTTTCTGTTTCATCAATTCATTTGGCTCTTTCTCTTCTGTATTACTGATGTATATATTTACATTGATTGGCAAGCCATACAAAGCATTCTTTATATTATTGTGAATGTGTGTACATTGATTCATTTTTATTAATTAAAATATTTATTCCCCACTTTTCCTCATTGTTCAAGGTTACTTACAAATCTCAGTTACAAACACCACAATTCACAGCATGCAAAATAAAACCCTTAATAGCCCCCTTCCTTCCAAGTGATGCGTACTAATGCATTAAAAGCTGCAGCAAATGAA
>NW_015173713.1:403252-409737 GCF_001447785.1 Gekko japonicus | reverse complement strand
CTGCTGAATCAGACCAATGGTTCATCTGGTCCAGCATCCTGTCTCACACAGTGGCCAGCCAGTTCTTCTGGATGGCCAACAACAGGGCATCCCCTGATGTTGCCTCCTGGCTCTGAGATTCAGAGGGTTAGTGGTTCTGAATGTGGAGTTTCCTCTCAGTCACCATGGCTAGTATCCATGGATGAATCTATCCAATCCCCTTTTAAAGCTGTTTATTCCTGTGGCCATCGCTACGTCCTCTGGCAGTGAATTCCACATTTTAATCACTCTCTATGTAAATAATATTTCCTTTTGTCTGTCCTGAACCTACTGCCCTTCCATTTCATTGGATGCCCTTGAGTTCTATTATTTTGGGACAGGGAGAAAAATTTGCAGTGCATACTGAAAATTTGCAATGTATCCTGAAAATTTCTAAAAGTGGACCTCCCTCATTTTATCAGGGAACCTGTTCCACAAAGTGGGAGCTACTGTGGAGAAGACTCATACTTTGGTTGATACCAGGTGGCTCCCTTAAATGGAGGAACAGCCGGGTGGTGGAAGTTTGAAGACTTCTGTTGATGCATCTTTCATATATGTGGGTCCAAGGCTATGAAGGGCTTTAAAAGTCATGGCCAGTAACCTGAATTGGAAACAAATTAGAAGCCAATTAGGTTATTTTAAGATAGGAAAGACACACTCCTGTGGACTAGTCACTGACAATAATTGGGCTGCCACGTTCTGAGCTAGCTAAAGTTTCCAGGTTTTCTTCAAGCCACCTCAAGCCCAGCCATGGTGGCAGAGCCCAGGAGCCACTCTGAGTCCAACCACAGCAGTGGTGGAGCCTGGCAGCTGCTCAAGGTCCAGCCACAACAGAGCCCAGCAGCTGCTCCAGGCTCAGAGTGGCTCCCAGATATTACCACTGCAGTGGTCGGGCTCCAAGGGCGTCACACTGGACTGCAATGCAGGGTAGTCAGATTCCCTCCATGAGTTTTACAGGTCCCCACTTGTTCTTCTCTACTTCTCTAGATTGCTTATCAGTTGTATGACAAAATCTAAGTGCATATGGTGCAGCAAAATTGCAAATGCAGGATACATTGTGGGATTACATGTTCAGTTGTTCCACCTACATACTGAAATGTAACATGTCAGGGAGAAGGTCAGATCTTCTTGATGAGCTACCATTCAAAGAAAAAGGTAAAGGTAAAGATTTCCCTTGCTCAAAAGCCAGTCAAATCCAAATCTAGGGGGTGGTGGTTGTCTCTGTTTCCAAGCCGAAGAGCCAGTGCCATCCGAAGACATTTCTGTGGTCATGTGGTCAGCATGACTAAATGCTGAGGTGCACGGAATGCTGTTACCTTCCCACCAAAGCAGTACCTATTTATCTAATGGTAATTTCTTGCTTTCGAACTGCTAGGTTGGCAGGAGCTGGGGCTAGAGACGGGAGCTCACTCCGTCACACAGCGCTAGGGTCTCGAATTGCCAAACTACAGACCTTCCAGTCTGCAGCTCAGTGTCTTAACCTCTGAGCCACCATGGCTCCACCATTCAAATAGGCAATCCCTCATATGCATTCTGAAAAGATAGATTCTCCAGCAGGTGGTACCATATAGTTCTTCCAAAGGTGAATAAAAGAGGAGTTGATTGATTTGACAGTGCTCAGAGCATTCCTGTTTTTAATCCAGAAGTTGTTTGTATGTTAAAGATCCAAAGGGTTTCCAAATTGTGATCTCACCCTCTTCCCTCCCTCACATGCAGGAATTTACCTTCTGTATTCTTTCTTGCTGAGCAGCCCCTTTATTTTCTTCTTATTTCTTTGTCTATGGCTGTTCCACCAGTGGCTTTAAGAGAAAGAGAGAGAAAGAGTGATGCTGGCCCAGCCCAGGGAACTGAGGGAAAAGATGAAATCACCTTCTTATATTTTGCTTTTGAAATGACAAATGAGAAGCTTTTAAAAGTTCAAAATAAACAAAAAGTTTTATTTAACTTGGAGGAGAAAAGGTCAGGTGGAATCAAGTGTAGGATGTATGTGAACAGATAATAAAACTGAGGTAACTTTTTTATTCATACAAACACCAGGTAATTGTTGCCAACAAGTAAGTATTTCTACGATTCAACAAGGTCTTTAAAGCTTTGAGGAGAGAGGCTTTTTTTCAAGTTTCTGATTAAGCATCAAGCACAGGTTTCTGAGTTTCACCAACATGTAAAGTTCAGAAGGCAGGAACATACAGCCAATTTCCTCTTTTTGAGAAGCCATTTCCCTTCTTCTAAGACTATGTTAGGCATTAAACAAAACAAATACAGCATTGGATTAACATTATGCTGAGTCTGACATAGAAAGAAAACAAATACCGACAATGCTAAATCATTAACTGGTATACTGTTTTTGAATAATAAATTATATTAAAACGTGATGGATCTATATAAGGAAAACTAATGACCTTCAAATAGTGAGCTTTCAAGGACCCTTGAATTCAAAAGAGAATTTCAGTTAGTCACAAAACTAGAAAACTAGTTCCAAAGAGCAGAGGAAAAAGGGCAAATGGTTTCGATTAGAATAAAATGATCCAATTAATGTCTCCCACAAAGGACTTAGAACACCAATATCAAACAAAGCTGTAAAACAATATCTTTGAAGTGTCTGTTTGCAACAGATTATTGACATGAAATTCAGCAGAAATATAAGCCACCAGATGCCAGGGCTTGAATTTTGCAAATACAATAGATTGCTTTGCAATTATAAAGGTGGCATACTCTTCAAATTGCCACTTTCAGAAGGCATTGGTTTAGAGGGGTGCCTTCCAATTATTTTTAGAGACTTTTCATTCTAAAGGGCTGTGATAACTTGGGCTTTTGTCTTAGAAACTGCATTTAAATTCTAAGCACTAGAGCTAATTCACAAATGCCAGATTTCAAGCACTCTAGGCCTGAAGTGATACTTTTGTCTTAAATTCTGTCCTTACATACTAAGAACAGAATAATGACCACTGAATTAACAGTCTCAGAAATCTGTACTGGATAGTACAGTTTCCTGTTCCTCTATTTGAAATGATCAAACCTATACAACAAAGGAGCAGTGTACCAAATCTGTACAACCCATCAGCAACAGGTCCTGCATGAATCACTTTGTTATGGATCATTCAAATATTGTCATTCTTGATTATACTCTAGGATCTTGGTCTGATCCTATTCCTGTTCTTTTTTAGCCTTGTTACCTAGGAAACTTTAACTGAAGATGTAAACTAAGGACCTTAATGGCTCATATGGAAACCAAGCACCATTAGAGATTGCAGGCAGAATAATCACACAAACTTCTGGATTGTTACCATTGTAAATGTCTCAAGTAGATCCATAGATTTCACATGTAATAAATTCCAGAGAACAGTTGAGATAGCATATCAGACTATGAGTGAGACTGATACACTCTTACAATGGTTGTTACTGTTTGAGCTACATGATTGTTGTATCATCTACAATTCCTGTCTGCAGGTAGGAATTCTTCTGAATTCTGTATTTTTCTGTATTTTCCTGCCCACTGAAGAGCTGAAAAAGTATTGTGGTCCATATTTCTAAGTGAGCATATGCTTCCCCATGTCTGATCATGCTTTCTAAGTTATGGTCATTGTATTTTTCCCCCATTGCAATTAGCCATTGTTACTGAAAGAGGAATGACAATTGAGTATTGAGAGGGACTGCTTATTTATGTGATACTGAAATTTACTTTCATACAATTTTCTAATCATTTCTTATTTAGAAGAAGAGTGGAAGCCAGTTGTAACTTTACCTACTTACAAGTCCTTATAGATAGTTTATGCTGCCAAGACATCCTCGGACATTTTAACGGGGGTATGAAATATGGGAAGCAACCTAGCAAAGATGTCATGGTATCCTGGCAAGAGAATGATGAACTGTCCATACATCACAAACACACAGTCAGTGGCAGGAGCTTTCATCTCCACTTCAAATGCTTCACTTGTAGTTGCTTTATTTGTGTGTTCTATGTCCAATCTACACCTTTGAACTTATCCTGATGATAAGTCTGATATGATCCATCCAGTTGCAACACCCAGATTCATGATTAAATCTTAGACAATGCAACATCCATAGTCTGGTAATTGAAAATACCCCTTGGAAGCTGAGAGAGAGACTTAGATACAATATTTATATAGGAAACATTTGGAGGGTTGTATAGTTTTTTTAAAAAAAATTGGAAAAGCTTCCTTTTTGTGGACTTTTTGGGTCCATCCGGGGGGGGGGGCGCAGTGGCCTAAAAAGGCTGCTATAGCTAACTACTAAAGTTATGGGCATTCCAATTTCCCTTGCACCTATGAAGGAAAATACTTTCCCATTATTATATGGGAAGGTTGAAGTTCTGTATGTCAACTCCATTTATTTCAATACCAGTTGTCAAAGATGCAAGAGGTTAGGCCCCATAGGTTCCCAGGGTGAGTGTGCACAAGAACCAGATTGTTGTTTATAAAATAACTAGGAATAAGGCTCATTGTGGAAATAATTATAACAGTCCCTAGAAAGAGGCTCTGGGTGGGTGCCCTGGCCTTGGGCACTCAGTGTCAATTTGCTGTGCTGACCTCAGCAGGGTATAATGACACAGAGTCCACCATTTTCTCCAGGGGATTTTCTCTGCCATCTGGAGAGCAGTTGTAATTCTGAGTGATCTCCAGCCCTCACCTGGAGATTGGCAACAATGCTTCCCTAGGAGGGAATGGCTGGTTTGGAGGGTGGAGTCTATGGCATTGTACCTGTCTGAGGTCCCACCCCTCCTGAAACCTCACCCTTTCCAGGCTCCATCCCTCAAATCTCCATGAATTTCCCAACCTAGAGTTGGCAACCCTATCTCCTTCCCAGCCAATCATCAACCTACCTTTATTTCCTTCTCACTCTTCAGCTTTCCATCTCCCACCACCACCTGCAGCCTCTACCATGCTCTGAAGCCCTGACTGCTACGTCACATTGGCTGTCATAGTGGGGCCAGAGTTTTACCCCAAACAACTAAAACCATGAACTTTATACTTCAAGCAAATACCTCTACTGAAAAACCTATCTTCTGCTGTACCAGCAAAATAATGTTTTCTTGTCTGCTAGCATCAGCTAAAAAGATACTCTAACATACAGAACAGAGGCCCTACCACTTAATAGGCTTTTATTAAATCCTAATAAAATCTCCATAAAACCAGAAAGATATATGAATAATCTGAATTAAAAAATCATTATATATCCCCATTCATACTACACTCTCCAGATGGCAGACACTGAGTGCCCAGAGCCTCTCCCAGAGCCTCTTTCTAGAGCTCGTTGTATTTATTTCTACAATGAGCCTTATTACTAGTTATATATAAGGAGAGATAGTGAAAGGGTCTTTTGATGTTGTTTACTGTAGTCAAGACTGCATAATCAATCCTGACTAAGAGACCTATCCACCATTTTGCATGCAATATGTCATGATTAACATAATGCAGATGCAGCTCTATGGGGTTTCCGGTTTATGGCGGCGCACTGAGCAGTCGCACCTCCCGGACCTCCCGGGGGTGAAGCTGCACTCTGACCGAAGGAGGGGGTGTGCAGGATCATCACCCCCCCGAGACCAGGCTGAAGGGGCTCTGGCCATGGAACTCTTGAGGGGTTGCCTCTTCACTGGTGCAATGCCGGGGAATTGAGGCGCCTCTCCATCCCAAAGCTATGCTGACCAGGGCAAGCGAAAGACACAGAGCTTAAATGAGGTCTGAGGACCAACTATGAACGTGAGTTCAATCTAAGCATTTAAATAAAAGGAAAAGAAAGCTCCTCAAACCCCCCACGGAACAGAACGTGAGGCAAGCGGGGGAGGGACGCCTCCCAAACGCACGTACTTAAAAGCGAATTGAAGGGGGGGAGCGGAAGAAAAAGTGAATAAAACTGTTACGAAAGACGTACCAAGGCGAGCTCAAGCATACAAGCACATATTCAGAGACTTTTAAAATATCAGTTAAAGTAAACAATCCACAAAGATGGCGGGGAAGAGGACGGAGAAAGAGAAACTTTTAAAAGCAAAAGGGACTGAGAGCCCAAGACCAGAAGCAGCCAGCGAGCTGGCAAAGACATTGGACCAGATGAATAATCTCAAGCAGCAGCTGACAACAATGAATCTATGTATCACCACCCAGCAAACACAGTTGAGCGAGACACTTAAAATGATGAATCAAACAGCTGAGAAGGTGAAAGAAGTGGACGCCACTACACAAAAGGTGAAGAAGTACAAAAGCTGGAAAAGAAGCAAATCTCCATGGAAGATCAGCTGTTACAACTACAAATGGAAAAAGCTAATTTGATTTTTCACTTTCAGGGCCTTCCAGAGACTAAAGGAGAGAATCTGAAGGAGAAGATGAGTGAATTATTGGCCCCAATGACAGAGATGAAGGAGGAATCTTTGCTGAGCGATATGGATGTGGCCTGTAGGATGCAGGATATATAAAGAAAAACAATCTGCCTGGGGAAATAGCGATAAGATTCTC
>NW_015173713.1:396209-402680 GCF_001447785.1 Gekko japonicus | reverse complement strand
GGAAGAGCTCCGTCTTGCAGGCCCTGCGGAACTGCATAAGGTCCCGCAGGGCCCTGATCTCCTCCGGGAGCTCATTCCACCAGGCAGGGGCCGCCACTGAGAAGGATCTAGCCTTTGTTGCAGCGTATTTCACCTCTCGGGGGCCCGGAACCACTAACTCTTGGGGGTATGTATGGGGAAAGGCGGTCCCTCAGGTAGGTCGGACCCAGGCCATATAGGGCTTTAAAGGTAAGCACCAGCACTTTGAAGCGGACTCGGTACTAGATGCTTAGGGGGTGCAGCGCCTTCAACCGGGTTAACAGTGATAGTTAAGATATGAAAAAGATAATACTATAGTTGAATCAGTTCATAATGGGATTAGCGTGATTGAGAGATAACGTGTACCAAGCTAACTAGATGATCTCCTCTCTTGGGTTTTTAGATAGTAAAGGTAAAGGTTTCCTTGCTCGAAAGCCAGTCGAATCCGACTCTAGGGTTGCGGTGCTCATCTCCGTTTCAAAGCCGAAGAGCCAGCGCTGTCCGAAGACATTTCCGTGGTCATGTGGTCTGCATGACTAAACACCAAGGCACACGGAACACTGTTACCTTCCCACTGAAGTGGTACCTATTTAGCTACTTGCAATTTCTTGCTTTTGAAATGCTAGGTTGGCAGGATTTTAGATAGTAGTGGGTATTTTTTCTTTATCCCTTAATGTAGTCCCCTTCCCTATTTCTGTTGTAGTTTGTAGTCTTTATAAAAATGCAATTAAAAAAATCCCCTCTGGGGGGCCAAAAAAACCACCAAAACATAATGCAGATGCTCATGGCATGTGGACGTCACCTGCTGAGTCAGAATGCAAGAGGATATGTCCCAGTTTTGGAACTTCAGAAAGCTACTTTTCAGGAATATGAAACTACCAGCCACACCATCTTTTCCTTTGTTTCAGAACAAACTGCTCCTCATTGTTGCAAGGAGAATGGCTCTGTTCTTAACTTCTTATTGTTCCCCCCCCCCTTTAAATGAAGATTTTGTTTGCATTTGTTAAAATAAACAGAAATGGCATCATCAAATCAGAGCATGAATTAACACAATCTTTATCATATTCAAATTTAGATATTTAAAAATACCATTTCCTCCCAAAAGGTTTTCTTTTGAAATAATCACAACAGGAAAGGGTTCCCCTCACCCCAAGATAAGAATATAGAGTTACAGATCCAGACATATTAAGTTAATACCAATAATGGTTGCAAGTGATCAGAAAGAGCTATGGCAGCATATGGCAGTAAAAGACAAATGTGCATAGTTGTGCGTGTGTTTGTGTAAAGTGTCATCAACTCACAGCAGACTCATGGCAACCCCAGCAAGGAGCTTTCAAGGCAAACAAGAGGCAATGGTGGTTTGCCATTGCTTTTCCCTGCAGTCTTCCTTGCTGGTCTGCCTTCCAAGTACCAACCCTGCTAATCTTCTGAGATCTGATGAGATCAAGTTATACCATGCTGCCTTCCCTCCCACATAGTTGTATACATGTTCTATATCAATTATGAAACACCAGTTTATGGGAGAAAGTAGAAAATGCAACAGTAAAGCTGAGGAAAGTAGAGCTTTACTTTATCTTCATTATGCTGTATGCTAATTTGCTGTTCACCCTCTATCTGTATGTATGGTCTGATAACTTCCATTTCAATGTATCTGAGGAAGTGTGCATGCACACGGAAGCTCATACCTTGAATAAAACTTTGTTGGTCTTATAGGTATCACTGGATTTAAACTTCATATATGAATGAAATATTAATGGGGGAGGAAAGAAAGCTGTTTTTCCTAAGCCACCTTAGGAGGAAGCAGGTAAGACTACTGTAACGCTCTCTACATGGGTCTGCCCTTGTCGCAAATTCAGAAGCTGCAGCTAGTGCAGAATGCTGCAACCAAGCTTCTGATGGGTACAGTCTTAGGTGTCCCATCTTATAACAACTAATTACTATCACGCAGCACTTTATAAATTATGACTGTTTGTAACTGAATTGCTGTAGAGGATTTTGTGCGATTTTAATTGTATTGTATCAACTAGTGTAAGCCACCCTGAGCCTGCTGTAAAGCAAGGAGGGCGAGGTATAAATCAACTAACTAACTAACTAAATAAATAAAATGTTTTTGGGGATGAGCTACAGAGACATAAACCTCATGTGCACCCTGGCCAAAGGAGAGCCACAACACTGAGAAACAAACTGTGACGGTAGGCTGTGACCAAAACATCTGTTGTTACAGGCATCAGAGGCTGTGGCTGCAACAGTATGAACCAATGGCAATATGAACAGCATCAGTTTTTAACTGGGGTATAATAACACTTCTGCTGGTTTCTGCTAAAGCTGTAGCACTTATCTTCTGGTGAGGCTAGAGTATTTTAATGAAAAGGGGAAAGTATCCTACTTTAAGTAACACTGAACTGGCTCTCCCCTCTCCATCAAGATATTTTCATTTTTTATCATTCATTACTGCAGACAACAAATAAGGGCGGCAAGATTTGAGTTCTCCTCTTTAAGGACTGTTTTATTAAATATATGAAAATAAGTGGCAGTGAAAGGAACCAATGAACATTTATATGAAATGAAGATGCTCAATAGCAAAGCTTTGGAGGTAACAGCACTGATATGCAATGAATGTGGGGATGGCGCAGGCGCAGCGGAGCCGGAAGAACAGAGCTGCAGCCGCGCCGGAACGCATCGCACGTCGGAGGGGCCCAGCTGACCCACCGCAGGAGTGACCGTCGAAATGGAGCCAGAAGACAGCCGAGAGACATCGAGCCGAGTAACGCCGACCCGAAGACCGTCCGGTACCTCCACTGGGTGCTGATAGGGACTGCCCCCCACCCTGTGTTCTTTTTTTTTGTTTTTTGTTTGGTCCCCCCACCCTGTGTTCTGTGGCCATAGATTAGGTATGAGATTCAAAATGTAAGCCGCTCAGAGACCCCTTAGCGGGGGTTCGAGCGGGGTAATAAATCGAACGATAAATAAATAAATAAAAATGAAAGCTGGAAAATGGTCCAGATGTTCTAGACAGTATACAACATCTGATCTTCCAAGCTACCTGAAGCCTAAGGTAACCTTCACCGAGAAAGTGGGAGAGAAGTCCTAGGATAGAAAGCTGTTGCTGCTAATCAGCTGTTTATAAAGTTTTGTGCAACAATTTGAGCCATGTGTCTACATTCCAGGATTTGTGTGATTGCTTGGCTAGATAAGACCATGTGTAACCGGGACCATGGTCGTTGGGTGGACTCCCACTGCCTGGGTGGTGCCCAGGGCAGTTCCAGATGGGTCGCTTGGCAGGCCTGGCAGTGCTTGACACAGTCCTCTATCTTGCTGTCCATGCTGGGCCACCATACGTAGCTGCGGGCCAGCGCCTTTATCCGTACGATGCCCGGATGTATTTTGTGAAGTGCTGCTAAGACTTATGGGTGCAATGGAGGTGGCACCACAACCCAGCTTCCCCACAGCAGGCACCCCTTGGGTGTCGACAATTCATCCCATCGGGAGGAAAATGCCGCAAATTCAGGGCCCATGTGGCCGGCAGGCCATCCCCTCCCCACCCAATCCAGAACATGGGAAAGGACGCAGTTCCATGCGGTGTGGTGGGAGATGTCTGATACCTGGAGTGAGTGGTCGGGAAGGTCCTCCAGGAGCAGGATCTGGTTGGCAGGAGCTGGATCCAGGTCATAGGAGGGCAGCGCCAGGCGGCTGAGGGCATCGGCATGTCCCATCGACTTCCTGGGTGATGGTGAAAACTGTACTGGTAGCCTGCCAGAAAGATGGACCAGCACAGCACCCGGGGACACAGCATCTGTGGCATTTTGTGGTCTGGAGCCAGCATGCCGAGCATGGGTTTATGATCCGTCACGATGGTAAAGGGCTGCCCATAGAGGTAATTGTGGGGATTTTCTACGTCTGCCACGATTGCCAGGGCCTCCTTGTCAATCTGTGCATAGTTGCGCTCAACCTAGGACAAGGTGCGGGAGTAATAGGCCATGGGAACTTCTCGGCCGTTGGATAGCTGGTGGCCAAGGATGGCTCCAACCCCATACGGGGATGCGTCGCAGGCCAGGATGACCAGGAGAGCTTCATTGAAGTGCGCAAGTACCGCATTTGAGGTGAGCAGCTCTTTGACAGCATGGAACGCGGTGGCTTGCTTCTGGCCCCAGACCCAGGGGGCTCATTTGTCAAGCAGCCAGTGCAGTGGCTCCACGATGGCTGCCTTGTGAGGCCTGAATGAGTGATAAACGTTCAGCCATCAGCAGGCTGAGGAAAGCCTGTAGCTCCTGCTTGGATGTGGGCATTGGGGCGTTGACGATGGCTCAGACCTTATCGGCAGTAGGATGGATGCCATGCACATCGATGGCGAAGCCCAGAAACTCGACCCGCAGGACTCCCAGGAGGCACTTTTCCCTCTTGACTTTGAGGCCGGTGTCCTGGAACCTTTGCATGATGGCGCACAGATGGATGGCAAAGTCCTCATCAGTGGGGGCGGTGATTAAAACATCATCGAAAAACAGCTGGACCCCGGGAATCCCTTTAAGAAGAGAGTCCATAAGATTTTGGAAGATTCCCTGGGCAACACTCACCCCGAACTGCAGCCACCGCACCCAGAATGCCCTTCTGTGTGTCATGATTATCTGGGCCTCAGCGGTCGCGTTGTCAACCAGAAGCTGCTGGTAGGCCTGTGCCAAGTCCAGTTTCTCAAAAACCTTGGCACCCGCTAGAGAAGCCAGGACGTGGCCGACCACTGGAACTGGGTATGCATGGTCCTGGAGCACCTTGTTAATCGTACACTTATAGTCCGCACAGATGCAGACATCCCCGTTGGGCTTGACCGGGGTCATGATAGGGGTTCCCCATGCAGCGTGCGGAACCGGCTCCAATACCCCCTGGGCCACCAACCAATCCAGTTCAATGTCTACTTTGGGCTTCAGGGCAAAAAGAACACATCTGGCCTTTACACCTCTGGGTTGAGTTGTAGGGAGACTGGAGGTCTGGTGTAGCAACCAAGAATCCCATCAAATACCACCGGAAACTTGTTGCACACCGTTTGGAAGTCCTTGGAGGCCACGTGGTGCACCCCTGTTACTTCAAAGCCTAAGGGCATGAACCAAGATAGCCCCAGTAAACTCGTGGGCCGCCCTTCAACCACTAGCAAGTCCAAAAGTCCTTCAAAACAGCGGTATTTAATACAGAACTTGCCCCAGCCCTTGGTGGCCACCTCATTTTTCTGAAAGTCTCTGAGGGTGAAGACAGCGGGCTTAAGGCGGGGGGCCCCCTGTGGACAGAGCCTCTGGAGAGTCTCTTCCAAAATTATGGAGATGGAGGACCCCATGTCCAGTTCCATCTCGCAAGGCGCCTCCTCTATAAACACAGTCACTTTTATCTTATGGGTGGTGTCCCGGGGCAAGTTCAGTACCACATTCTGGCAGACGGCCAAGGTGTGTAGTTCCATGGACTCCTGATGCGTCATGGTGCATCTTCAGGGACCCTTGAAGTTGCAGGCGCACGTGATGTGGACGGCCTTACCACATGTGCAGCAAGTCACATCTCATGGTGCATCTTCAGGGACCCTTGAAGTGGCAGGCGTACGTGATGTGGCCGGCCTTACCACCTGTGCAGCAGGTCACATCGTGGAAGTGGCAGGTGCAATGTTTGTGGTCGTCTCTGCAGCTGCTGCAGGGAGGTGGCATGGTCATCTTTGCGGGATGTGTGGGGGCTGTGGATGGGCACTGGCCACGGTATGTCGAGCAGCAGACGTGGTGGGCTTCCTCCTTGTCAGATGTGTCCAATGCTGAGTGGATGGAGGCTTGGTGCATGCTGGAGTGTTGGCATGCTGGAGTGTTTGTTTAGAACATCTAGAGCACTTAATATGTTGTAATTTTGTAATAATGGTTTTTATGGTTTTAACTATTTTTATGTATTGGCGTATGCCTATTTGTGAGCCACCCTGAGACCGCATTGCGGGGAGGGAGGGATATAAATTGAAATTATGAATAAATAATCCATGGGACGGAGACGGTGCTGGTCGCCCTGACTGACGACCTCCGGAGGCATCTGGATCGAGGTGGTGTGGCGGCACTGGTGTTGTTAGATCTGTCGGCCGCATTTGACACGGTCGACCACCAGTTGTTGACCCACCGCCTCGCCGACGTGGGGATACAGGGGCTTGCCCTTCAATGGCTTGCCTCTTTTCTCCAGGATCGGGGACAGAGAGTGGTAATAGGGGAACAGCAGTCCCAGAGGCACCCGCTTGAGTGTGGGGTGCCGCAGGGGGCAGTGCTTTCCCCGATGCTTTTTAACATCTATATGCGCCCTCTCGCCCAGATTGCCAGGAGGTATGGGCTGGGTTGTCATCAGTATGCAGATGACACCCAGCTCTATCTGATGTTGGGCGGCCGGTCGGGCTCCGTTCCGGAAGATCTGTACCAGGGATTACAGGCCGTGGCTGAGTGGCTCAGGCTGAGT
>NW_015173713.1:386422-395715 GCF_001447785.1 Gekko japonicus | reverse complement strand
GGTCAGCTCATAGTGGCCAATGAGCTTGCGGAGAAGCTTGGGCTCCTGGATCCCCATGACGAACCGGTCGAGCAGGGTCTCGTCCAGGTTCAAGAACTCGCAGTGGAGAGCCAGCCTGCGAAGGTTGGCAACAAAGTCGGTGGCTGCTTCGTTGGGCTTCTGTTGGCACAAATAAAAATCCACACGGCAGGCCACCTTGGTGGGTTGTGGTGCGAAGTGATCAGTGAGCACCTTTAGGAGGTCTTCGTATGAAGACACCTCCAAAGTGATGGGTGCGACGAGGCCCTGGATGAGCCGTAGCGTGGTGATTCCGCAGGCACTGAGCAGGAGAGCCTTCTTCTTGTCTGTGTTGGTGATGTCCTGGAACACGATGAAAAACTTCAGCCGCTCCACCCAGGTTTCCCAAAGCTCTGGGTGAGCAGGGTTAGGGCAGATGTCCTGGAGCAGAAGCCATGGTAGCGATGATGCCGGTAGTGATGTGAGGCTCAGAAGCTCGGGGCGTGATGTGGTGCTGGAGGGTGCTGGGCTGGCTCAACAGGATCCCACCTTCATTGCCAGTGAAATATATTAGGTTCGACACGCGTTAGTGATCAGGTCATAGTTTATTGTGATTTCAGCTTGGATCTAAGGACAATTCTAGCATGGCTGGTGCCCTGCCTATAAACTGTAAAAACAGCACACCCATCATACACCCACTTCCAACAATAGGCTATTTACAGAGGCACTCCTGGGTGATAGCTCCATCCCAGGATCCTAGCAGTCCATTGTTCTGTGTCTCCAAGCTGGGGCTGACAAGATTAGGCTCAGTACACAACAAGTTGTTTCTGGAATCTCATAAGCAATGCATGAAAATTATGGCCTTTCATTCTTGTGTCATCCTCAGCCATTATTCAGAGACACATCTGTACTTGTAGGGTCCATTTAGTTATTGTCATGGTGATAGCTCTATGTTATTTGGGCAAGGAGTGTGTCATTTCTGTATTTGGTAACCCCCCCCCCCCAAGTAATTTGCATTGTTTGACATTTTTGGCAAATAATATATATCTTTTGTGATCAAGGTTGCATGATCCAATAAACCTATGGTGATGTTTTCCATTAACACCAGCGAGATCACTTCTCCTGCAGTTTGCCAAGTAAGCATACGTATGATATATGCAACCACATTTTCATTTTGCTGCCTCTATATTAATCTTTTGGGTAAGAGTGTCTGAAATTTTGGACAGCAGTGTCATCAATTTGCTGATGACATCCAGATCTATATTTCATTAACTCAGCATCCAGGAGCAATGGTTTAGTGTCTATCCAGATTTGAAGCTGAATCTAGATAAGCTGGCAGTGGTAACAAATCTGAGTGATCTCAGAGTGATATAGTTACTTGGGAGCTTGGTTACCATACTGTGATGACTTCACAGTGCCAGGTGCTTCAGCATGCAGCTTCATTACTTGACAAGCTGGTAGACAGCTCCAAGTATGCTTTATTGGTTATACCTCATAAGATGGCCATGCTTTCTGTAACAGAGAAAGTTTGCTTGCCAGAGAGTTCTCTCATATAATTTGCCAGAATCATCCAAGTTGTTATGTATCTGGTCTCTCAGGATGCCAGCCTCTAGGTGGAACCTGGGAATCCTTCAGAATTACAGCTCATCTCCAGACTGCAGAGATTAGTTCCCCTGGAAAAAGTGGGTGCTTTGGAGGGTGGACTCCATGACATTGTACCCCACTGAGGTCCCTGTTCTCCCCAGGCTCCAGGCTCAAATTTCCAGGAGTTTCCCAAACTGGATCTGGCAACCCTATTCCCCCATCCCCTGCTGGGGGCCTGGGAGACCTAGCAGCCCTATCTATCTGAAAGAAGTGTGCACCAGAAGTCCACAGTAACAGAACAACAACTTCTTTATTCAGCCATTTAAACATAACGTTAATCTAAGGGTGAGTACTCTATTGTTCCCTCTGGTCTAACAGCAAACTGCACTTCCAATATACACTATATATTATATCCAACTTCTTTTAAATAATTGCATTTGAATTGGCATCTGAAATAAGAATGTCCTTTTACTAATGTTATGTTACATAATCTTTCCAAATCTTTGGCTTTATTTCTTGACCCTATGTGGAAAACTGTCCTTTATCTGTTTGCTGGTGCGAGCCGGTCATTTTCTGTTCTGTCTCTTGCACATCTTTCTCTTCCATGGTTGTGCTGGTAGGTGCAGTCTCTTTTCCTTTATCTTCTGCTTCTTTTGGTGTATTCGTGAACTCAGAAGTTTCTTGTAGTTTGAAACATAGTTCGTGAAATTGTCTTTCACATCTGTTTATAGGTGTGTTGTATTCCTTTTGCTGTGCTGTTTTCACATAACTCAGTTGCCTTCCTTTTCTCCTGCATTCCGCCTTTCCTGTTTCTGCCCTATATATGAATATTGTGTTTTTGCAACAGCTACTACTTCTGCTGGTTTCCAGTGTCCATCTCTTTCTTGTACTCTGACTGAATCTCCTTCTTCCATAGGTTTTAGTAACTTGGTGTCTCAATTATACCTTTTCTGCTTGAGGTTTTGCATTGGTGATACTTTTTCTGATTATTTCTCCCTTTGTGATTTTTAGTAGTAACTGCCTATTGGTGTTCAGGAGATTAGATTTCAGTTGTGCTGGTGATGTACTTCCCACTATTGGTGTATTTCTGTAATTCAGTAAGTTTAGGTTTATATCTTGATCAGGCTGGGTTTTTTTCTTCATTAAGTTTTTTCACAATTTGTACGTCCCCCCCCCCCCGCTAGTCCATTTGACTGTGGGTAATATGGGCTTCTATATCACTGTCATGAAAAGCACAATCCTCAGCCTTCTTACTTTAGCATTTTTTTTTCTGGGTGTGCAGTACGCCTCAAACATTGTAAACAGAACTGTGGATTATTTTTATCTTCTGCTAATAGTTTACCACTGGCACTCCAGGCCCTGCAGATATCTCTTTTGTTCTGCCCAATGCTGATCTGAAACTATGAAAACTTCTGTTCATTGGCCCATTTGTATTTCTCAGGGCCTGTAAATATCAATTCCTTGACTTCTCTCCACTGGGCCCAATTCACTTCAATTCACTACAACATTTCCATTTTCAAAGTCCATAGGGGGTACTTGCCTAGCGCTCAACAACATTCTGTTCAGTCCACTTTTCACATTAACTTTCCTTCTGACACCATGTTATGTATCTGGCCTCTCACAAATTAATGTGCACCACAAGGCCTCAGTAACAGAACAACAACTTCTTTATTCAGCCATTTTGAACATAACCTTATTCATGTTGGCAGAGTATAGATATGCAGTAAAGTGGAGCACAAGCTGTTTAAAGAATAAAGTCGGTTTATTAAGAAGAGAACAAACTTTGTAAGAAAGAGGAGAGAAAGAGAGAAGCCTAACTTGCTAGGAGAGAGTTAGCAGACTAACAGGTCTCGGCAGGAGCAGGAAGGAGACCTAACTGAGCCAATCCGGAGGCAACTATTTGAAAATAGAAGGAAGTCCCCAATCTATTTTGTAAGAATTTTAATTTTATTACAGGAGTAAAACTGGGAGACATACAAAAAAAATTAAAACCATATGCAAACATCAGTGAAATACAACATGAAGAAAAACAAACAAAAGAAAAAAGAAAAAGTGTTCCTGTTCCAAGGCTGCCTGGAGGCTGAACCCTGTTTGCAAGGACTTGATCCTTGCAAACACAAACACAAACATCAATGAAATATAACATGAAGAAAAACAAACAAAAAACAAAATGTGTTCCTGTTCCAGGGCTGCCTAAAGGAAGAACCCTGTTTGCAAGGACATGATCAACACACAGTTCACTTAGACTCAAAATCACTTTACTTCACTTCTCACACATCTGAAGAATCATTAACTTATGATCCATTCAGATGAATGGCTGAAAGAATCATGTCTAGTGATTAGAGTCCATGGTATAACTTTGTGGTAAAAAAGAGATGCCTCTGTCCATCTCTTGTCCCTAGAGAATTCTAACAAAGCATGGAAAAGGGGTAACAATACTTTGGCAGGCTCTGTTAATCAATAAGGAAGGGTATTTCAAAACATCTGACCTAAGGGGTTAATAAACTACATTTCCCATCATGCATTCCCTTAAAGGTAAAGGGCTATTTTGCTCTAAATACAAACTACTAGCTGCATATCCTGCTGTGGCAGTACAAAAAGAAAGGAAAGAGAAAAGAAAACAGGGAAGGGGGGCATAAAAGGCTTCTGATTTTCTCTACAAGAAATATAATTTTGATTTAAAAATTGATTTATTTTTTTCCCCTTGGCTATATAAAAACTAGGGCTGTCTCTCTTTTTTTCCCCTTAAGCAATTCCTTATTCAGAAAAAACACAAATCATCAATCCATCTTTATCTTTTTCATACAAAAAGCCAATCTCTAATAAGTAAAGTAATTATATTATCTCTAAGGTAAAGGTAAAGGTTCCCCTTGCTCAAAAGCCAGTCAAATCTGACTCTAGGATTGTGGTGCTCATCTCCGTTTCCAAGCCGAAGAGCCAGCGCAGTCCGAAGATATTTCCATGGTCATGTGGCCGGTATGACTAAACGGCAAGGCGCATGGAACGCTGTAAACAATACTATAAATTTAGCCATAGTTACAAAGTCCAATGTCTTCTCTAGCCATTCTTCTACTTGAAATATTGTTGGATATTTTCAGTTCTATGCATATATCATTTTCTATGGATAGATCATTTAGAAACAAAACTCCATAACTTATTCCCAACTGATTATCCATTAAACCTAACAAAAAAAGACTCTGGTTTCGGGTTGTATTTTAGTCTTTAGAATCTTCTGCAAATTCCATATGTTCCTTTTGTAGAAAGTTGACCAAAAGTAATATAATCCTCTGTCTGAAATCTTCTACAGTTTCTTCTTGGATACCTCGCAGTCTTAGACAATACTCCTTTTCTCTCAAGTCTATAAGGGCTAAGAAATCCACATGCCTCGCAAGTTCTTTGCCAATCTCTTTTGTTTTGTTTTCTACAGCAACCACTTTATTATTGATTTGCTTAACTTTCTTGATTAGATTTATTTAACTGTATGGTTTATTTATTATGCTAGACAATCCTCTCTCACATTGGGGGGCAAATATTTTCTTGCCTGTAGGTGGCCTCTTAACCTCTCATACACAATAATGTGCTTCCTATGGACATGGACCCTGGGACTAGGGCCTGCAATAAACCAAAATGCCACCCCTATCCCCATACACCCTCTGCCAACACAATCACTGAACCTATCAACACCAGCCACCACTCATTCATCTTCCAGCATTATATATGCCATCAATTGTCTCTACATAGGACAAACCAGCCAGTCCCTCTGCAAAAGAATAAACAGACATAAATCTGACATCAGAAATCACAACACTCAAAAATGAGTGAGAGAACATTTTAATTTTCCAGGACATTCCACTGCCGATTTAATAGTGGTAGTCCTCAAACAGAGAAGCTTCAAGGAGAGATTTCTACAAAAGATTGTTGAACTTAAGGTCATTCACAAATTTAGAACAATGGACCTCCCAGAGTCTCTTATCTCACTATAAATGTTAATTTCCTACCCCTTAGCATTTCTCCCCTTCTCTAATCAAGCTGATTACATTTTCTGCATTGTACCTCTGTGTCCTGACTTCCTTCTTTTCAACACCCCTCCCACCTTCTGACTAGGATACAAGGATTCAGGGATCTCCATTCCTACTTGTATATGATGAAGATATGATGACGATATGATGAAGGGAGTTTATACCCCAAAATTTTGTTGAACTGTAAGGTGCTACTGGACTCAGATCTAGACCTCACTGAAGGTGCCGTTCTGTGTTATTCTCCACAGCCTATATTAGAGATTGCTTCTCTCCATATGAGTCTATATACACACAGAGTTCATGACTTCAGGGAAAGCCCGGCTCCCATGGATTTTCCCTCTGAATTACCAAAAGCAGAGCACCCTTGGCTTTTCTACTGTTGCCCTGAGGCTGTGAAATGTTCTTACTGCTGAGCTATGTGAGGCATCTTTATACTAATTTGGGAGGGGGAAGTATGATAGCAGGCATGTTTAGTACAAGCGGCCTTTTAGCCAAGTGTGTCATTACAAAGACAACAGTAATGTGAGAAAATAACTGCAAGATTCCATCACAGCATCTGATAGGGGAAAAAAAATTTACCGAGTGTGAAAAGTTCTTTTTCCTTCTTTCCTAATGAGCCTCCTCTCAATTTGTCGTGTCTGTCATTTTTAAATTGTAAGCCTGTTGGCAAGAGCCAGTGATATTAAATTAATGTTGTACAGTGCTGAGTAATTTTATATGCCTCCTAAATAAAATATAATGATAACGAGAAGAGGAAATGGCTCACTTCCAGAGTGAAAAAGATTCTGCTTGCAGTTTGCACAGATACAGGGTGTTGGTTTACTGTAGTTTGAGAAGAAGGCCAGATCAGAAATGGAGCCAATGAAGGAATGATGCACATATCAATACAGATTTGCTTTAATACTATTTCTTTTCCAATAAAAAGAATCTGTGTTGAAACCACTTCTACTATAGAATGTATATCTATGCTAAACCTACCCATTGAAAAGAAGTCCCTTTATTCCAAACTGCCAATCAAAAAGCTGAAGACTAGACATGGGAAACATTGTCATGCTGTACCTATGTCCCATATCCAGGAATTATTTTCCTTTGTACTACCATAAGCAAATGAGAACAGATATATTTAAACTTTCTGTCATAGGAATGAGAGGCTTTCTTCTATTCCATTTGTACATCTAGAATTAATTCTGGGATTTGAACATGCATAGTTTGCTGCAGGTTTCTGTTCCTTCAATGCATTTGCATCCCCGCCCCCATACATTACCAATGTGTAATGTGTGCACCCATAGAACACCGCAAAAAGCAATCTCTATGTGATCATAATTTTACTAACATTCATAAGTAAACACCTTGCTAAAACAGTGCTCAAAAACATAGGGGTGAAATTACATGTTTGATTCTATCAGGATTGTTCCTCTGGATGGCCAACAACAGGGTCTGGCAGTGAATTCCATATTTTAATCACTCTCTGTGTAAACTAGTATTTCCTTTTGTTCATCCTGAACCTACTGCCCATCAGCTTCATTGGATGCCCTTGAAGGAGAAAAAATTCTTTTTGTCAACTCTCTCCACCCCATGCATAATTTAATAAACCTCTATCATGTCTTTCCTTAGTCATCTCTTTTCTAAACTGAAAAGTCCCAGATCCTTCAGTTTTTCCTCATAGGGAAGGTGCTCCAACCCCCCTAATTATCTCGGTTACCCTCCTCTGTACTTTTTCCAGCTCTGCAATGTCCTTTTGGACATACAGTGACCAGTACTATACACAGTATTTCAAATGAAGCTACAGCATAGATCTATACAAGGCATTACAATATTGGCTGTTTTATTCTCAGTCCCTGAAAATCACTGAGCAGGAGCACATTGGTAATAAAGGGGAAGAAATTCAAATACATGGGGGGGGGGATGAAAGCTGTGGGGACTGAGTGTACACAGAGAAAAAAGGAACATTAAAAAAGTCCAAAGGAGTAATTTTTGCTTTGAAAACTAGACTGGGGAATTTGAAATTACAAAACTTCAGGGAGATTTTGAATAGGTGTTTAATGCCTGACAAGTGTTTTTAGGAAAAGGACGGGGCCAGGCAGGGCTTTTGCCCAGCAAAGTTTCTGATGAACCATTGGAGATTTGATTGACTGCAGATTTTTAAAAATGTTGTTTTGGCAACAGCCACAGCATAAGGATCTCCACTATGTGACTGAAGGGAAGCTGTAGCATTGTGTGGCTAGTTCCACCTCCTGTAGCAGACATTTTATGACAGCCATTTAGTAGCTGCACTCATAACGCTGTGTCAGATTTCTAAAAATGTCTACAGGCTCAAAAAGGTTGAGAACCCCTGCTCCAGGGTCTCATAAGGAGGTCTTTCATTTCACTCTCTACCTGATTTTTCATTGGACATGCCAGGGATTAAATCTAAGAACTTCAATATGCAAAGTACTACCACTGAGCCATGCCCCCTGCAAATATTGTGACATTTTTCAGTTGTTTGAGTTGGGCTTTGAAATGGCATCATTGTCCTCAGGTCATACCTGAGGACACAATTGCATCTATTTTGCCCTGCCATGCAATGTGCATAGGACATAGGACCAAAAATTAATCGTCAGCTATCTGTTTTTATGATGGAATAGTGTAAGAACATAAGAACATAAGAGAAGCCAATGCTGGATCAGGCCAATGGCCCATCTAGTCCAACACTCTGTCGCACAGTGGCCAAAAATACCAAGTGTCATCAGGAGGTACAGCAGTGGGGCCAGGACACTAGAAGCCCTCCCACTGTTGCCCCCCAAGCACCAAGAATACAGTGCATTACTTGCCCAAGATGGAGAGTTCCTATCTATACCTTGTGGCTAATAGCCACTGATGGACTTCTGCTCCATATGCTTATCTAATTCCCTCTTGAAGCTGTCCATGCTTGTAGCTGCCGGCACCTCCTGTGGCGGTAAATTCCATGTGTTAATCAATCTTTGGGTGAAGAAGTCTTTCCTTTTATCTGTTCTAATCCGACTGCTCAGCAATTTCATTGAGTGCCCACAAGGTCTTGTATTGTGAGAAAGGGAGAAAGGTACTTCTTTCTCAACCTGCTCTATCCCATGTATAATCTTATAAACCTCAATTATGTCACCCCCATTAAGTTTAGCCTCTGAACAGTAATCAACGTATGTTGTTTTGTGCCCAATTTTGTCTCACTAACCTTTTAGAGTTCTTTGAGGGGGTGAACAAACATGTGGACAAGGATGACTCAGTAGATGCTGTTTGCCTTGTCTTCCAGAAAGCTTTTGATAAAGTTCCTCATCAAAGGCTCCAAAGTAAACTCAGCAGTCATGAGATAAGAGGAAAAGTCCTCTTATGAATTAAAATTGGTTAATAAACAGAAAGTAGAGAGTGAGTATAAATGGTCAGTTTTCACAGTGGAAGGTGGTAAGCAATGGGATATCACAGGGCTCAGTACTAGGTCCAGTGCTTTTTAACTTGTTCATTAATGATTTGGAATTGGGAGTAAGAAATGAAGTGGCTAAATTTGTGAGTGAGTATAAATGGTCAGTTTTCACAGTGGAAGGTGGTAAGCAATGGGATATCACAGGGCTCAGTACTAGGTCCAGTGCTTTTTAACTTGTTCATTAATGATCTGGAATGGGAGTAAGAAATGAAGTGGCTAAATTTGCAGATGACACTAAATTGTTCAGAGCAGTGAGATCC
>NW_015173713.1:370407-385109 GCF_001447785.1 Gekko japonicus | reverse complement strand
GCAATTTCATGGAGTGCCCACGAGTTCTTGTATTGTGAGAAAGGGAGAAAAGTACCTCTTTCTCTACCTGCTCTTTCCCATGCATAATCTTATAAACCTCAATCATGTCACCCCTCAGCCGTCGTTTCTCCAAGCTAAAGAGCCCCAAGCATTTTAACCTGTCTTCATAGGGAAAGTGTTCCAACCCTTTTTTCATTCTAGTTGCCCTTTTCTGCACTTTTTCCAATGCTATAATATCCTTTTTGAGGTGTGGTGACCAGAACTGTACACAGTACTCCAAATGAGGTCGCACCTCTAAAGAGCCCCAAGCGCTTTAACCTTTCTTCATAGGGAAAGTGTTCCAACCCTTTTTTCATTCTAGTTGCCCTTTTCTGCACTTTTTCCAATGCTATAATATCCTTTTTGAGGTGTGGTGACCAGAACTGTACACAGTACTCCAAATGAGGTCGCACCATTGATTTATACAGGGGCATTATGATACTGGCTGATTTGTTTTCAATTCCCTTCCTAATAATTGTGAAAAGCATCTTCACATGTTTTTAAAGGATGATTTTAATGCTCAAAATTGTTCTAGATTATATCAAATAGTTTGGACTTGTATGTTCTCTCACTGTTTCCCCCCCATCACCCAATCCACTTAGCAGAAAGGGGGGAAAACCCCTCACAAAAGAGTGGCTTTCTTTGGTTTCTTTGCTTCCATTAAATTGCGGGCGATAATGGGCGAAGCCGCAGGTCAAAACGTGGCTGTGCGGCTTCGAGTGGGAAATTAACCAATAGAAGCAGGGCAAAGGGAGGCGCAGCTCTTGTTTGAAATCGGTCTGAGTGTCTTTATAGTATTCCAGTATTACTCATTTTGTCTCTCAAAGCCAGGTGTGTTTGTATTAATCAAGTGTTCTAAATTGGATTGCAAGAACTTCACCCATTCTCGCACTGCTGTCTAGAAGCTGTAGCTTAAAGCTGATAATTTCAAAGTATGTGCCAATTGATTAATGCTGCTGACTGTTTGTCAGGTTCCACAGCCAACAACGGAGTACACGCTTATCAGAAAGGTTATACTTTATTGCAGAGCTATAGAGGCATTAACATAGTCACTGTTAAGAATGGCAATGGTCCTACAAGCATAATGGGATATAGGGTATTCGTATGCACGCCCCCCTTTCCATAAGTCCAATAAACCAGGCTCTCGTGCACAGGAGAAGGGTCCCCAGGTCATTAGAGGTTGCAGCTGGGAACCGAAAGCGCTCTCACGATTCCAGGCATCCCAGATACTACACCATCAACCTGCAAGATCATAGATAAGCAAGCAGTACAGAAGCAAAAGTAAAGAAGCAGCATCTGGCTCACATAGGAAGAGAATGAACCCCCCCCCCCATCATGGCAGCATAGCAGACATTGATGAATACTGTTGACTATGCAGATGCAAAAGTGTAGCTTTTTTAAAAAAATATGACCTCCTCTTGATGACCTCTGAGTAAATGATGTGTAGTAGCCAGGAGCAGCTCCCTGGGAAGGTGCTATGCTGTTGTCACAGAAAGCTGTCTGGAATTCTCCTGTTTAGAAGATGAAAACAAACTACCCATGCTGAATTAGGGGATGCACAACTCCAGAAAAAACTAGGCAATGCCAAAGATGAGTTTTCAAGTGTTCCCCCCCCCCATTTTTGTAAAAATGGAATCCTCTCTGCTGCTTTCTTTTTTCAGTCAAATGAACAACTCTAAAGACACAACATGGTTTGCTCCAGCATCGCAGCAGGGCTATCCTGTGCAACCTCTTAAGCTGCATGGCTGTTATAATTCCAATATAGACTTTTAAATGCTCCCCAATTTTAGGCAGGCAATGTTCCAGAAATGCCACCTACTTGAATGAACAAAGAGTGGACCCATCAAACACTGCTTCTTCCCACAGAATGTGTTGTAACCCAACACTAGCAATAAAGTTCAATTTACATGCATTTCACAGAGGATGCCTACAAGATCAGGTTGTAACATCATGGCCTGGAAAATCTGCTTCCCACCCTCTTACCTTTTTAACTTTTATTTGGCTACTATGAGATATATATCATTAAAATAACTTTAAAAACAGACCATTATAAATTCTGTACATTAAAGAATGTGATTCATTGTCACTATTATTCTTGTTAATAAATTGGCAGGGTCATGTTTATTGTCCCAGGAAACTCAGAATGGGAGGACTTTGGGGACAGCAATCCATTCATTATTTTGGGTGCAAGTTTTTGGTAACATCCTTTGCCTGTCTGATAACTGGGAAATAAATAAATAATATTTATTAATAGGCCTCTTTTATTTACAAGTTTTTAATGTTGGTTTTCTAGGGCTTTAAGGACTATTGAATTGTAAAGTTCTAAATCACATGGATATTATTCTGTTAACTGATATGAATGCAAGTGGAAAATGTAATATTTTTTGGTGGCTGGTTTCATCATGTTCTGCTGTATAGAAACTGTGGGAGTGTGTCATTTCTAGACATGTTTACAGCATCTTTGAAACATGAAGATAATCTTAAAGAGAAGAAAGATATATTTGCTGAGTACACTAGCCATATTTTAACTCCTCCATTGCAGAAGCAGAGTGACAATAGCAGTAAAGGTCTTAAAGAGTCTGGTTTTAAAAATAAGTACATATATTTTCCTGCATCCATATTTTACCAGGCCTGGGGGGAAAAGATTAAGTTTCATTCTATGCATACTTACACAGTGTAAGGTGGCAGTGAAGCGGGCAGAGGCAGTATTCTCTGGTATTTTTTTCATTTAAAAGGCAATGTAGGGTGGAAACTGGGAGGAAAAGAAAGGATTTATAATAGCTTGTTGTTAGTGAAACTGTGACTAAATCTGTGTTGTATGCTACAAGCATATAGGAGAGCCATTTGAAACCCTCTACAAAGTGCCCTACCCCTGGATTCAATAAGCTCTGAGTAACTGGAGCAGGTTAAATTCCCCTCCCTTCTTTTCCCTCTCAACATTGTGCCCCTTCTGCAGTATGTTCAGTTCTTGGGGGGCTCGGGAGATCCTTGTTCTTTTAGTTAAATCATATTTTTTCCTACATCTTTGACAAATACTTAGAAATATCTATCTGGTCTTGGATGCCCCATTTTTCAGCTTTCATTATTCTGGGGCCAAGTGCTTCATTATTAGATAGACAGCCTGTAGGACATGAGGAATCATGGAAAAGGGGAACAAGTTGAAAATCCCAGTCTATCCCTCAATATATCTCCCTCTAGCATTCCCTGATTCCTTCTCTTCCCTTCTTTTTTCCCTTTAACTGGCACTTAGCATTTTTCAGCATTCCATCCCTTGTGGAGAATATGCAGTCTTCATTAGACTGTATTGTTGTTGTTAATTTACAAAAATTATCTTTTTCTGCATGTCTGTGGAGTCCCCTAGTGAGGCAGAGACAACCTTGCCTGAGGATAGGGTTGGGTTGGGTTTTTTGTCACCTATACAGGAGCCAGTCATTTTAATATTAGGTCTAGTGTTTATTATTAGGTTAATATTATTATTATTATTATTATTATTATTCTCATATTATATTAATTACCACTTAAGTGGGAAGGTAACAGCGTTCCGTGCGCCTTGGTGTTTAGTCATGCCGGCCACATGACCACGGAAACGTCTTTGGACAGCGCTGGCTCTTCGGCTTTGAAACGGAGATGAGCACCACAACCTTAGAGTCGGATTCGACTGGCTTTCGAGCAAGGGAACCTTTACCTTTACTTTTAGATATAGAACACTACCATTCTGAGCAGGGTTACACCCTTCTAAATCCACTGACTTAATTGGATTTAGGTGTAACTCTGGTTAATGTGGCACTTTTAAATAACATATACTATGCATACAAATACAGTAAATGTGGTAGACAAAATCCATGCAATATGGCCCTGACATGGATAGCCCAGGCAAGCCTGATCTCATCAGATCTCAGAAGCTAAGCAGCGCCAACCCTAGCAAGTACTTGGATGGGAGACCTCCAAGGAATACCAGGGCTGGGACACAGAAGCAGGCAATAGCAAGCCACCTCTCTGAAATGTCCAAGCCCTACTAAGGGTTGCCAAAAGTCAACCATGACTTCCAGGGGCACACACACACACAAATACTCACAAAAAACCCCCACCCTATGCAATATGGATACTATAAGCAGAGTACAAAAACATTAATAAAATATAAAAATAAATTAAATAGTGAACATTTGTACACTCATAGTGGAAAAAGTACTATACATGTTGAGTTTGAGGTTTATGACAGAATGAGGCCCAATGAAGTGAATGTGCTATTGTTGCCATTCCTCAATCAGTATTTTGAATCCCGTTCACCTTTGCTTTACCTTATATTCCTTGCAGATTTGTCAGGAAATAATACTGGCAATGTAATAGTTTATCTGTTAATTAACATCACGGATTCTCCATTTCTACATGTTACCTTTATCAGTTGAACATTATGTGCTCAGTATGTGTTCTTTATAGTGCTTAATGAACAACATCAACAAACTGGTCTGTTGTGGTGGAACTGCATTCATGGCAAAACAAAATGTTTTCAGTGCACTGACACATGCATCACTGACAACTGAAGTATGGAATGAAAAACAAGGCATGTTGCAGCATCAAGCAATGCATGGAATAGTAATATCTTGTATTCATATGACAAAGAGTCTGTGTGATGTATTTTTGGGATGACTCTGTACTCCTTTCATATTCTTGAATTCTCTCCATCTGTCCCTTTTCATATTATTCCTTATGATGATGCTGAAGTAGAGAGCTATGATTAATAATATTTGCAAAAGTAATGCAAAAGTACTCTTTTGCTTTTATTTAGCATTCCAAGAAGCAATCTACAAAGTGGCCAATTCTGCTGGGGGGAATATGCTATTGGTTTCCATAGCTAATAAGGGTAATGGGGGTGGGGAGATGTGCATCTAGGTTCTGTATTTCTTGGACTCCACATTTGCAGACACACATTTGCCTAATCCACCAAGCAAGGGCATGCTTCACTGCAGAGCATCCAGGGCAGCTTTCCTGGGCAGCAGTGGGGGGGCAATTACCCATAGCCCAACTCTGCCTCCCAGTGAAAGGGAAAAAAACAAGAGGAGCCAGCCAGCTCCTGTGCACAAGTGTATCCTTTGAGTTCTTCTACTTTGCTGCCAAGGAGCATACCATTGTTTGGGGCAGCCACCCAAAATGAACTTTGCCAAGCCCCAGAGGAGACACCTAGGTTGGAGAGCAAGCTGGAAAGCACAGACGTGGTGCACCTTTCCTCCAGCTTCTGCTGGCTGACATGGGGCAGCAGGGAATAGGCATGGGGAAAGCGTGGCAGTGGCTACCTAAATTCATGCTGGCCAAGCAAGTAACAGAGGCTCCAAAGGGAAGGTAATCCATGTATTCTGAGCATGTGCAAACCCTTCAGCCAGCTTCTTCCTTTGAAGTGTCTACATGTCAGTAATGGGAAAAATTAAATCCACAAAGAAAGACTTCCTCTGCCTTTACTTCTGTTCCAACAGAGGCTTGAAAAATGCTGTAAGACAGGCAGACCCGCAGCTGGTACAGCTGGCCTTTATCTGGCTTGGTTCTTTTTTCCCATCCTGCCTTCTGATAGATATGGGTGCAGGCTCACTGGCGGGTGAGGAAGTGATGCTTGCTTTTGCTGTCTTCCCACTCCTTTTTTTACCACCAGCTGTTATTGCACAGATTTAATGTCTGATTGGGGCATTCCCTACATGGTGCCTGTCCAAACCAGCTGATCCCCTTGAGAGAGCACTCACATGTATATTTTCAGATCAACATGTGTTTCTCTAACACTGGGCAGCCAGGTCACTGGCCATGGCTGCATGCCTATGCACCCCCTCTGGTGCTCAGGCAGCCAGTGGCTGCATGCCTTGCTCCCATCAGGGCTTGGACAGCTGGCTTTCCAGTGGCTGCCCTCTGCCACCAAGCTATAGAGGGCCCAAAAGAACATCTGCACACAAACTTTCTTTTCTTCCCTAATACGTGCATGAAGATGCTCATTTGTATGTGCATCTGTATTGCAATACTCATTTCGATATGAGATCTATTCATTGCAACACCATTCATCTTCCATGATATGGATGAGGGTATGCACTTCCATGCCCATTCCAATGAAGGTGGGACTCTACATCCAAAACACCCCCTCCGTGTGAATTGTTGTGTATGCCTGTGCCTAAAGTGGGGACACTATATTTACTTCCCAATATAAAAACCCATTGGGAAACCTTGCACCATTCAGTTTCCAAGGATCTGTCTCCAATTTCTAAATACATTATTGTAAGATGTCGTATTAATTTACCTACTGCTCTCAATGTGCTCAAACTGAAACTACAGCCCAGTAATTGGAACAATTATTTGTGTGGCATAGTCAGTAAATGGTTGTATTTTGGAAGTAATTTCAAATGTGCATTCTGACATTCCAAGTTTCAAGGCTGGTGAGACTTACTAACGGGAGACTTACTACTTATCACCATGGGATATCTCTTTCATTATTGCCTAAATAACACTTTAGCTTATGAAAGAGCCATTTATATCCTTTTGACATATTCAGCCAACCTTCAAGAAATAATTGTTTGCCCACAGATTCATCATGGTGCCCACTGTAGTCCCACGTAGAGCAAGGGGGCTGTGTGCCATTCAGTTAAATGCAAGCTGAATTGCAGACTTAAATCAGAATCTGCTGTCATTTGAAAGTATAATACATGCCCTGACATTTAGTTTTATTTCAAGTTTATGTGTTCAATACCCTACGTTGTTTTTATAGTACCGTTACACAAAACAAGAAAATAACCTTCCATTGACATAGTATTGGGATGTAATTTACTTGCTTTCAGTGTTGGATTGAGACCTCTTATTAACATTTATTTTTGTATTGAATAATGCTGAGATCCCCAGGCAAAGCACTTCAGTCCAGAATTCACTTACGCATGCCAAGAGGATAGGATTTAAATCTGTGCAAGCTGAGAGAGTTATTTTAACTGAATAAAAGGAATAAGTACAATATTCAGGATATGCCCCATTGTTTATACTGTCCAAGATTATGTAATTTAATTTCTGTAATATTAGCAAGTCACATCTAGAGAAAAAGCTATGCTGTTAAATATGGTGACAATACAGCCAATAAACAATGTTTTGCGAAAACTTAACCCCTCCTTCCCCTGTAGCAGTGTTGTTGAATTTTTCTTCATTTAGAGGGATACTTTCTACAAGTCTACTGAGGATCTCTTATGTATCTTTCATGAAGTCCATGTATGTCCCTGAGGATTCTGTAGCATGTTCCAGGGCACACAGCCAATTCAACAAATCTTATTGGATCCACATCTAGCTATCCCTGCATGTGACAGGGAAAGACCAAATATAGCACACGAACTAACTTTCAGGTAATCTCAGCTACCATTACTGATCTTCTCAACGAGAACTCCTTTAAGAGTTCAAGAAAGTTAGAACTGTTGTGTAGTGAGAGCTTTAGATGAACAAGCATTGTTAGAGAGGCTCCTAGCAGCTACATTCAGATTGGTTGCCCTTGCAGAGCAGGCCAGTCAGGTAACAGAAGTGTAAGTGATGCCATGCAAATGAAGGCTCCTAGCTACTATGTTCTTATTGGTTTATCTGCATTTTGTGGGTTTGTTTGGGCCTGGGGACTTTGTATATAGTTGTGGCTCTCCGTGTGTGTTGTTATTCTTAACATTACTGAAATAATGAGCTATGCTGAAATCATAATAGCCACTTGAACCCACTACTTAACAAGAACCATTGCCTTATATCATTCAAAATTCTCCTGAAGTTCCAAGGTGGTTTAGGATATAGCATGGAAGCAGTAGTGGTGGTCATAAGAGCTGATAATAAGAAGGCAAAAGAGCCGCCCTGAGCCCTATTTTAAGGGAAGGGTAGCCTGGTAAATCTAGCTTAACAAATAAATAAATTTAAACGTTCACTAATCCACAAAATGGGGTGTTGGCAACTGGCTTAGACTATTAAAAAAGTTTAGGCAAATTCAAGAAAGATTAGTCTTCCAGAAGAAATGGTAGCTACATAAAACCTTCATACTGAGATGTAATAACATCATACTAAGATGTTACCTGGGAATAATTAGATTGAGAAAAACAATATGAGGTTGTTACCTTCATGTCTTACCTGTAAATATCTTGCTGATAGTTATTGGAAACAGAATGCTGAAACAAACATTTTTGGGTTTGCTAGCTAGCAAGGGCAGTTCTTATCTTCTCACTCTATGCCTGTTGCTTCTCTGGAACACAAACTATTATGCCCCTGAGTTGACAAACCAGTCCATTGCTTCTGGTGTGAAGATGATTTTTTTTGGGGGGGTCAAGATTGATGGAGGGGGTCAAGATTGATTGAAGAAGATTATTTTGCACTCTATATACCCTTGCTTTGGCCTACAGGCTTTGGCTTCACTATCGACTATGTTTTAATTGCTTCATATTATGGAAATATTGATTAAATGCTTCCTTGTGCAAACAATAGAGAGCTAAGAGAATTGTTGAAATACAGAAAGGATTGAAACATGATATAAAATTTACAGACCACATTCTTCAAAACACTTCTTCTGAAGTCATCATATTAACAGTACTCTCTTGACATAAGTGCAGCCTTTGAATAAGAATTTTACCCACCACTCTATTGCATGTTTTTTTAAATGTCAAATTCCTCCTGTCAATATTTAACCATTAAGTTTAGCCTCTAAACAGTAGTCAACGTATGTTGTTCTGTGCCCAATTTTGTCTCACTAACCTTTTCGAGTTCTTTGAGGGGGTGAACAAACATGTGGACAAGGATGACTCAGTAGATGCTGTTTGCCTTGTCTTCCAGAAAGCTTTTGATAAAGTTCCTCATCAAAGGCTCCTAAGTAAACTCAGCAGTCATGAGATAAGAGGAAAAGTCCTCTTATGAATTAAAAATTGGTTAATAAACAGAAAGTAGAGAGTGAGTATAAATGGTCAGTTTTCACAGTGGAAGGTGGTAAGCAATGGGATATCACAGGGCTCAGTACTAGGTCCAGTGCTTTTTAACTTGTTCATTAATGATTTGGAATTGGGAGTAAGAAGTGAAGTGGCTAAATTTGCAGATGACACTAAATTGTTCAGAGCAGTGAGATCCAGGGAGGACTGTGAGGAACTCCAGAGGGATATGTCAAAGCTGGGCAAGTGGGTGTCGTGGGCAAGCTGGGCAAATGATGTTCAATGTGGGCAAGTGTAAAGTAATGCACATTGGAGCCAAAAATCTTAACTATAAATATATGTTGATGGTGTCCAAACTGATGGTAACTGACCAGGAGAGAGATCTTGGGAGTCGTGGTAGATGACTCACTGAAGATGTTGATTTGGTGTGCAACTGCAATAAAAAAGCTAAATGCTATCTGGAGATTATTAGAAGGGGATTGAATACAAATCAGCCAGTATCATAAAATCCAGGCCCGTCGCTACAGTGGGGCATTCTGGGGCTCAGCCGCCCGACTTTTCACCAGGGCCCCCCCGACTTGCCACCTGGCAAGGCCCCCAACTTATTTCTGGCACTTGCCACTGCTGACAGGGCGGAAAAACAAGCCTCCCACCATCCTTCTCTCCCCCCAGCTCTACTCTGCAAAGAAAGTCCCACCATACACTTCCACGCTACTACTCTGTCTCTCGCCCACAGGCAAAGCAGCAAACCCTGCCTCTAGTCCCACCACGCTGGTAATTTTGTTGCAGTGTTACCTCTCTTTTGGACTCCTCTTGCTGGCAGGCAAAGCCAGCAAACCCCGCCTCCAGTCTCTTGGTGCTGTGCTGCCTCTCAAGCCTCACCTCCAGTCCCACACTGCTACTTTCTCATCGCCCGCTGGCAAAACAAGTAAGCAAGCCCTGACTCTATTCTCACGCTGCTGCAGTGATTCTGTGTCTTGCAATTGCAAGCAACCCCCAGCCATCTATATTCCTGCATTTCCGCCTGCACCTGTCCTGGCCGGGAGGCAAGGGGAGAGAAATGCAGGAGGAAAGAGGCTGCTGCACCTGGGGCTTTCCCTCCTTCTGAATCTCCAGGTGGAGGTTGGGGGAGAGACACAGTTTCTCTGCAGGGCTCTGGCAGCCAAGTCTCTTTTGCTCAGAGTAAGGTGTGAGGGGCTGGAGAGGCGGAGAAGGCGCTGCTTTGGCCAGAAGGTGCCATCCTCCTCCGTGCACTCTGGAGAGAGATCCCTGGCACATCTTGGTTTCCCCGGTCCTTGCAGAGGCCTGGGAAGCCATCTCAGTCCCCGCTCAGCAGCTTCTGAACCCACCAAAGTTATGGGGAGGGGATTCCCATAACTCAGAGTGGCTTACAAACTCCTTTCCCTTCCCCTCCCCACAACAGACACCCTGTGAGGTGGGTGGGGCTGAGAGAACTCTGACACAAACTGCTCTTTTTCAAGGACAGCTGTGCCAGAGCTTGTGACTGACCCAAGGTCACATCAGCAGGTTCAAGTGGAGGAGTGGGGATTCAAACCCGGTTCTCCCAGATTAGAGTCCGCACACTTAACCACTGCACCAAACTGGCTCTCTTGTGGGTACTCAATTAAATTAATGAACAGTAGGCTTAGAACCCATAAAAGGAAATACGTCTTCAACCAAAGAGTAATTAACATGTGGAATTCACTGTTGCAGGAAGTGGTGACGGCTACAAGCATAGACAGCTTCAAGAGGGGATTGGATAAACATATGGAGCAGAGGTCCATCAGTAGCTATTAGCTCCAAGGTGTAGATGGAACACTATGTCTGGGACACTATGTTCTTGGTGCTTGGGGACAATAGTAGGAGGGCTTCTTGGAGTTCTGGCCCTGCTGGTGGACCTCCTAATGGCACCTGGGTATTGGCCATTGTGTGACACAAAGTGTTGGACTGGATGGGCCATTGGCCTGATCCAATATGGCTTCTCTTATGTTCTTATGTCAATATACAGTCAGTCTAAGATAGTAGCTGGAGTGTCACACTAACACCTACATAGTATTGCTGGAGGGAGTGGGATTTCTTTTTCTGAAATTCACTTACTTAGATATAGCTTTTGATTCCTCTAATTCCCGCTTTTCTCTTTTACAGCAGGATTTCTTTTTCATTACTCTTTGAATTCTTGTTGAAGTGAAATCAATGTGCACTTTTGTACCTTCAGCCTTGCTATATTGTTTTATGTTGCAGACCATAGGATAGTGCTCTAGGAGGAGGGAAGGAAGATTTGGGAAGAAATTATCTTCTGAGCATCTACAAAGTCAAATTCTGAAATGCTACAGAACTTCCCTTCCTCTTGTTGAACTTCTCTTTGATCAAAATGAAATGGATTAGACACTGACTCCAAATTCCTAAAGAGAGGAAAACAATAGAATTGTTGTATTTCAGCAAGAGATTAGTTAAAGAGGAATTAAGAGAATTTGTCTAAACAACTCCTAGATCTAAGGGACCCGGATTCCACTCATCCATGAGCCATGGCCCAGTCAAGCTCTCTCAGCTAATCTTATCTCAAGGTGACATGTTCTGTGAGGACAAAATAGCAGCAAACACCCATGTATGCAGCCTTGAGCACCTCAGACAATGTGCAGGATAAAGATAGAGGGATAAATGGACGGACACAGAATCCAAGTAAAAGGGTTTTGCAAGAAGGCCCCTTGGCATGTTTCTATTAAAAATAATAATTTTTATCAAGCTGTGGGTTGTAAAGATGAAGTGGCATTTCAGAAACATTTGGATCAACCTTCCCTCTGTTTTGGCTCAACAGGCCCTTATCTTTGACTACTACACCCATTGGGAATAATTTCAGAGGATACCTGTGTTGGTCTGCAGTAAAACAGTTAGATTTGATTCCAGTAGGACATTAGAGACCAACAAGAGTTTCAGGGTACAAGATTTCAAGAGTCAAAGCTTATACCCTGATACCCATTGGGCAGTCTGAAAAGGTTAGCTGCTGCCTAAACAAGTATCTGCTATTCAATGGACTGTGATTTTGGCAAGTCACTTTGGAAGAGACAGAGCTAATACAAGATGGCTGAAATGTTCTTTCATCAAAATACAGCTTTAGTCCTATATGAAGCTATTTACTAGGTTCATTTCTAAAAACAAGGTAAAAGCAGTTTTTACGATGACAGCTGCATTATCAAATAGAGGCAGACACAGCTGAAGAGTTACTGGTGATCTGCAGTTATTCCATACTTGTCAACATGTCTCTTGGTAGGAATTATGGGTCTGGAAAAGATCATACTTCTCCTCTATCTTTGTGATCACCAATTAAACCAAACGTCACCTCTCCACATTGTTTTGTTTTGAAGTAAGAAACATGCAGTAATATTTTCTTTTTTATCTTCTCCTCAGATATGATCACCACGAGTGAAAGAGCAGCACTGGTTGCACTGAACTTTCTACAGATTCTGAGTCCCCGCAATACTCAGACATTTCCTTCCTTTTTACAAGGACAATTAAAACACTTCCAGTCTTATGTGGTCACTGTTAAAAGTAATTATGTATGGTTAGCATGCAGCATTGGTTTCCTATTTGGGTCAGCCACCTCACGTGATCAATACATACATCATCACTACAGCACCCAGCAGACACTGGTGCTTATTTATGTGATTCTGCTGGCCTAAAAGGGAAAGGGATGCAGATTTTATTAATGGAACTCCATGCATTTGGAAAGTATTTGTGGATGACATATCTACCACAGATTTTTCAAAAAAGTATCCACACATTATCCTGCATCACAAATGGATATCTTCATATAACTCTAATAATAAGTGCAAACTGCTAAATGTTTTGTGCTATTTTGATGTTCTGCTTGTTTTTATGTCTTAGTTATTAATTGTTGATTTTAATGCTTTATTGCTGTTTTTAAAGATGTCATCTTATTTTATTTTGTGAGCCACTGTGAGGTCTCTGGAAAGGCAGCAGATAAATGTTCTGAACAAATTGATTTGTTAGATTGCGTATTTTCCAGAGTTATCATAGACAATTCATGCATCAGTTAACATCAAATACATTTGAACATTTGCACTAATCTGTTGGTGACGTTCATTATATTTATACTTTGAAATTTTCATACAATGAATGTGCACAGTCAACATATAATCAAGCAAGAACATGAGCAAAATGGATACATTTGATGGGCAGATTTCTCATACCCTCATCCCAACAAGAGCAAAACAACTAATAATGTGTGTAAGGGAGGAGAAAACCAGTACAGTTAGGAAGCCCATCTGGAACAAAAACCTGGTACAGAGAAGTCCTCTGTTTCTAACTTGACTGCAGTCTAATACCACTTCTAGCCACTTCCAGTGGGCTATCTTTTCCCTATTGGGTAGGAAGGGGACAAGGACATGCACAGTGATGGAATGCAAAAACAACAACAAAAAAACCCAATAATTTAGAACCATTTTGAGTGCTAGAGAAAAATAATCCTGAGTTTAGTATTGTTCAAAGGTGATGTTTACAATGTTTGCTATTCAAGCACAAGAGTGATCACACATGATTGGATATTATGTAGTGGATAGATTCTTGGTTTTGCAAGTTAGAAATATTCATGGAGATCATCAAAAGACCAGAAGTGGAGTTAACCTATTGCCTTGGATAAGGCAACCTATTGTCTTGGATAAGGAAAGGGATGCAGACTAATATTTCAAATACTATCCAGTTAGTTCTGATCTCAATACAGGATTTACTGAGGTCAAATAACTACTAGCAAGAGATCAGATGACATGCAAAGGAAGATGCACAGAACACTGCCAGATATGACCACAGAGCTTGGAATTTAGCCCATACTTACCATGGATTATAATGATACAAGCAATGTCTTACAAATGCAATAAGACATTATTTAATAGTGACATCCTAAGCAGAGTTACACCTTTCTAGTTCACTATTTTCAATGGAAGAAGGATGTAACTCTGCTTAGATTAGCACTGTCAATGCACCTATTAGCAATTCTAAAATTATGTCTCAGTGAAGGACAAGCTCTTTGATGTCTGGAAAGCTGCAAAAAGATTGGACAGTAATGCACAGTTCTTGAGATTCTGTTACTTTAACATTTCCTGTCCTTAATGTTCTTGGGGACCTCTTATAAGGCAGTAAATGAGGTTTTATCTTACCCAGTGTATGAAACCACTCCTGTCATTTGCATCCACAATGCCAGCAGATAAATCAACACCTACACACCTTTGTTATGAAGGATTTCCAGAATACTTCTGACTATGGGATCTGATTAATTTATTTCTCCTAGAATGATAAATTTGAGCCTACTTTCGCCAGCTATATATATTTTATTAAGTCACAAGGATTTCATAGTCCATAATGAAGTAATAAGACTGCATATTTTTACCAAGTAGCTATCTAGAAATCACTGGAATACTAACTAATTAGTATGAAATTCCAGAATGGTGGAAGGACACTGGCTGGAAGTGGTATTAGACTGCAGTCAAGTTAGAGAAAAAGGACTTCTCTGTACCAGATTTTTGTTCCAGCTTGGCTTCCTAACTGTATTGTTTTTCTCCTCTCTTACACACATTATCATTTGCCAGTCAGTGCTGTCTGTCTGTCTGTTGTTTTTCAGGGGGATTTGTTTATTTGTTTTTTGAGACCAAGTAGTCTGAAAAGACACAGGGAAGAACCAAAGCAAAAATGGAAGTGCAATTATACTATATGTAGAAAAGCGGGGGGGGGGGAGGGCAGGAAAGAAGCTAAGCTTGAGCA
>NW_015173713.1:363510-369952 GCF_001447785.1 Gekko japonicus | reverse complement strand
ACCCGCCAAAGCCCCCCCGCCCCCGCCAAAAGCCCATGATGATCTCCCGGCCTGGTTCCCTGACCGGGGGTGACCACCATCATTGCCACCTGGTTGACGCTAGGGCTGAGTGCTGTGCCAGTCTGCACACGGCGGCTCCGCCCCTGCCAGAAGCCCACACATCGCCCAGAAGCCCTGCCTCTTCCCACCTTTCCTTCCCCCTCAGGTGTAGGCTTGTGGTGTGTGCACGACGTTAACTTACCAGCAAGCGCTGTGCGCCCACGCCGCCCAGAAGCCCTGCCTCTTCCCGCCTTCCCCCAGAGACTGTCACTCGGGGGAAACCAGATGGCATAGGTTCTTTTCATTTCTCCGTAGCAGGGGGGCTGGGAGGGATTGTGGAGGCATCCTAAGAGAGCCAGTGGTCGCCGTCCAGAAGCCCTGCCTCTTCCCGCCTTCCCCCAGAGACTGCCAGCGCTCGGGGAAACCAGCTCAGCTGGCGTAAGTTCTTTCATTTCTCGGGGGCGGGGGGAATGTGTGGAGGCATCCTAAGAAAGCCAGTGGCCGGCTGCCCTCCCATTCTGACTTTTTACATGTCACAAAATGAGTTCTGGGACTGCCTGAGATATGAGAGGTTAGTTGGCTTCTTCCATCAGTGAACATGCTAACAAGTCCTACTGTGTATATGCTGTCACACACAGATACTTTCAAATGTTAATCTAACTTATACCACTGGCCAACAAATCTCACCTGCAAAGGCACCAAAGGGAAAGGGATGGGACTCAGAGGCTTGTTAAACAACTATTCTGTCAATTTTATTAAAGTCCTCTCTGGAGAGTGCGTTGGCTTGAATGGGCAGCACAGACTGCAGCACTGCCGCAGCAGCCAGGCCAGCAGTTCCTCCTCCCCCCGCTTGCTCACCGTGTGCTCTCTCCCCTTGGTCACCCTCTTCTCCATGTGCGCGAGTGAGTGGGGCGCTGGAGGTGAGGGGGGAGCATTGAAGAGCTCCCCTCCTTTTGCAGCAGCTGTGGTCTTTCCATCCCCACCGCTGCCTGCTGCTGCTCCATGGCTGGGCATGAATGGGACTGGTTTCAGTGGGAGGAGTTGATCGGGCAGATTAGCAACATCCCGAGTTCAAAATCTCCAAGGTAAAATATAATTTAAAAAATTGGGGGACTTTGCTTCCTTCCTCTCTCCCCCCCCCTTCCAATTCCGCCTGTGCATTGTGCACGATTTCCTTCTCAACTGCTACTTGAACTGCTGAGTTTGGAGGAACCCCCCCCCCGCCTCTGGCATTTTAAATGTATGGATGAGAGTATACATGCTTGTGTTAGGAATATGGTGTGTGGGGGGGTAATGCAGGGAAACTAGATGTGATGTGGTTGTGTTTCCCCCCCCCCCCGCGCTTTGAGATTGGGGAATTTATGAAGGCCAAAGATTCTTTTAAAATATCAGATGACCTAAAATAGCTTTCTGCTGTCGCTTTGTACTTGCAGAAAGAATTGGGCATCAAAAAGAGAAATGTGGTTTTCTGTGTGTGTGGAGGAGTTAAGTTTTAGGAAAGTATGATCAATCAACAGTGGCTGGGTGCTTAAAACAGGAGATAAAACTTCCCCAAAGTGATGTAGTGGAGGAGAAGATGGGTCATAGTTGACTGGTGGGCAGGTGACCAGTTTCAAGAGATCCTGTTGGCTGCAACTTCTGCTTTGTAAACTTAAAAACACATTAAAGGATGATCATAATTCCTGGGAAAATCTAACAAGCAGACTGTGCAAGACTGAATCCTGCCCACTCTGGCTATAAGTGCACTTTCAAGATGTCTGCTGTGATTTTTAGAGATTATCTTGGCAGGCATGCTGCTTCTCTTCCTCCCATCCCAATCCAGTCATAATTGTTGGTAGTTTCACCAAAGGAAGGAGACATGCCAGGTAGATAGGTGGATATAGATAGCAGGAGGCAAGGAACGTTTTAGAGATGTTGTAATAATTTGTTTCCTGAGGGGAGTGCAGAGTTTGCACAGAGAAAAGTCTTCCTTCTCTCCAGGCCCCACCTAGAAGTTAGCAACCCCATAATTGGTGGGTGCACCGGGGGGGGGGCAGAAGGTAGCCTCGCCTAGTGTACAAAAAAACCTGGAGCCGGCCCTGACTCCTGTGCAGGGGTGATTTCCTGTCCTGTTGATGGTCCCTGTCCAGATCATCTTGGTCCACTACTTCTAGTGATGAACAACAAGAAAGTACAGATGCTGTTGATCAGAGCTAGGAACCCCACCCCCCAAGAATATAAACATACAAAACCTGTTACTGAACTGATAGCTGAAAACGGGGAGGGGGGGAATAAAAGATCAAACCTTAACAAAAGACAGCTCAGTAGCCCCCCATGAGATGCAAGGCTCTTGAGTGCCTCTAAAGTGGCCTCAAGCTGATAAGTCACTAAGTTCAAAACATGGGGGGAAATCCTGCCACTCTCTCCAGAGCAGACTAACTCCCCCATCATTGTTTCTGTTATTTAAGAAAGCCAGAAATTGAAAAATAGGCTGGAAAACCTGTTCCTAACATCTCTTCCTCAGTCAGATGTGCCTACCAGGGTTCAGTTCAGGTGGATCAGCTGCACGTTTAAAAGACAGATTCAGAATTTTAAGCTCTTCCCACCCCCAATGAGTCTGATAACCCCCCCACCCCGGACGAGTCTGATGTGCCTACCAGGGTTCATGGATCAGCCACACTTTTAACAGAAGTGACAAAGAAGATGAAGAGTCACGGCAGACTACCGTGGGAAGTACACAGATAGGGAAGGAGGGCAGAGAGGAAGAGTGGAGAGGGAGGGAGAGTGGGCAAGGTCACATGTAGGGTTACCAGCAAATCAGGAAGCAGGCAGGGTGCAGCACACACTGCAGCACGACTTTACAGAATTTTTTTTTTAATCTCAAAATTAATTTAAAAAATTCCAGCAGCAAGGTCTTTTGGGGCCTGGCTGATGCGTGATGGGGCCAGGCCCCAAGGGGCCCCACTGTAGCTATGGGGGGTCTGGGAACAAGCAGGACTGGTCTCAGCTTTCCAAATTGGGAGGCTCCTGCTCCTTCTCCAAGATAAAGTTACTGAATGGTCAATCAGGATAATGGTTACAAAAAAAAAAACCCTGGAGAAGAAATCCAGATGGCTCAAGGACACCAAAATGGCATATACATTATTCCTGGGAAAGCTGGAAAGTCTCTGGATACTTTTTGCCTATAATTTAGCAATTACTTTGAAAGCCTGGGGGGTGGGAGGTGGTTTCTAATTTGGTTTGCACATTTAAAAGCACAAAGAAATAAACACTGGTCCAGTCTGGAAATTACTAAGACAGCTTTGATAGTAACCAGGACATCTTTGAAAAGCAGGGATTTCTTAAGAACTGAGTTCTAAGAATGAAGCTGCCTGAAGCTGCATGGCCACCCCGCCTCAAACACCTTACCCCAAAATGGAAGGTTGAGCCCCAGGCAGTAGTGAATCAGGTTAGTGGGGTTCAGGGCCTGTCCATAGAAGGCCATGTGTCAGGTCGCCCGTCAATCAACGAGTCGCTTCTCTGTTAAGAGGGAACTTTATTGAAAGGATGATTCACTAACAAGGTTTCTGATTAGAATAACATGGAGAGAACTGTACAGGTAATATGAAAAGAATTCAAACAACCCTTGGACCAATGGGTCAGATTCCCGCCAGGGAGAAATGAGCGCCAAAGGGCTGGGAACCAGAACGGCCCATGTAACCAAAACATTCCCGTTCCCAGGCTGTTAGCAAAAGTTGAGTCCAAGCAAACTAAAGCAAAACGTCTTATCTTCCCACCTGTCCTTGAAGTGTTGTGCATTTCCCTAACAAGCTGTTTCGTGCGAGACGGCGCCTAGGTTGCTAGGTAACTACTATAAACACATGAAGCCTGTTACAGAAAGCAAAGCATGAGTAATTAGGAACATACAGGTCAGGCATCTATATGCCTGATGCTAATATGACAGCTTGCTGACACCATGTAATGTCTATAAAAGCTTTCAGAGCTCACTCTCAGAGCTCACTCGGGCCAGCCCAACCCGATGGTGGGCTCCTAAGGCATTTACATGCCTTCAGAGCTCACTCAGGTGGGGGTACAGGCCAGTGGTGGGCTCTGCCAGACATGGAAGTACACTTTGAAGGCATTTAAAGGCAGAGCCCAAGAATGTGTCTCCCATGAACCTCACAAACCTCCAAGAAAAACATGTAGGTTTGTGGGAGGATCATGGGAGACATGTTCTCCTGAACCCCTGGTTCACAAACCACGAACCAGCATGGTTTGTGCTCAAACTGGGGTTTGTTTGGGGGTTAATGCCCATCCCTACAATTAATCCATCCTAGCTCAATACTGCCACAAAAGGCAAGGATTGAGTCTAGATGTGGTGAGCCTCATACTTCTGAGCAGCATGACTGCCTCATCAGACCTCACCAACTGAAAAGCATCCATAAAACTAGTACCAGACTGCATTCCAATATCATCCTGATATGGAACTGCACCATCGGTGGATACCAAATAATGGCAGTGGCAACTGATTTTATCTGCAAAATACATTGCAAAAGCATCACAGTGGGTCTATATGCTTTCTGGGTCTACGTTTTCAAGAACCTAATATAACAGCTCCTTCACAACCCAGAAAATGTTAAAATAAATCATAAAAGGAAGAAATGCCAATAGCTGGCAAACTAGCTTGAACCGGTGAAAGGCACCTCTATTGCCTGTCAGTTCAAAGGCTGTGATCCAATGCCTCTTGAATGCATCCCTTCAGAGAAGGAGTGAAAGACAATGGTTAGAATGCTAAAGTATTGGATCCAGGAGTCCCAGGTTCAGATCCCTACTCTGCCAGGAAGCTCAATGGGTGACCTTAAGGCAATCATTCTTTCTCCAGCTAACCTCACAGGGTTGTTGTGAGCAATGCTCCCTCTAAGTTGTGGAGTCTTAGTACCCAAAATTCTACTTTGTCAGCTACTGCCATTAAAGTTGTGACCAAGCGATTTGGCTACTGCATAAATTAGTTTGGTCTGGAGCCACCCTTCCTGAACTAAGACAAAAATGATTGAGCCAGAAGCTAAAAAAAACCTGTGAGCTAGCTCACACTAACTCAGCTTAAAGGGAATTGAGGCTGATATGCTGTCCTGAACTTCTTGGATGAAGGGCAGGATAAGAATATACTAAATAAATAAAACTTGATGCAGAATAGGTTGGATTCCTGTGTATTCCTCACCACTCTCATCTTGTCTGCACTGCATTCAGTCTATTACAACCTTCAAACACTATTAGTATTTCTATAACCTTCCTGCATGGATTTAGATGGAAAGGAGAAACAGAGTGGTTATCAGCATATTTATAGCACTTCACTCCAAATCTCTGGATGATCTCTTATTGCAGCTTCATGTAAATGTTAAACAAAAAGGAACATTTATATATTTCACAAGACATTGGTCACAGGGCAGAACAGAAATCTTCCAGCTACACAATTCAGGTACTGACCATACTTAAAAGATTGGGATCCGTTTAATCGTGTACCTGTGACATTCTGGCAATGTTATTCCATATTATTGTTGTACCACTGTGTCCTGTGAAGAAAGAGCTGTTGCATGGCAAGCAGAGGAACTGTGTGCTCATTTTCTCTTGGGACTACCACTAAAAGTGCCAGTAGCACTGTGTATCTGTTTACTAAGATCCAGTTGATACATGAAACCATCAGCACAAAATCCACTGTGTGTGCAGGATCAAATGCTGGATTGTGTCCATAATCTATTTTTAATAGAAATATTATTTTTAAAAGTGTATCTTTCATTATTTATTGAAAGAATATTTTAAATCTACCTTTGTTCTGGAAACATGGTCTATAGTTTCAATCTAAAGATTTTAAATTGTTGCCATATTTCATTGATTAAGACCCATTTGTCTTAGCTAGTCTAACTCTTTTCTGACGAAATTCATTCTGTTTAACCCCGAAATGTGCAAAACTCAAAGGGGAGACTATCTTCTCCTAGAGTTCTATTAGAAGGTGAAGACTTTATTTATTTTTGATATATTCTTTTCTGGAAATTTTATCAGGGAAATAGAATATAATCCATCTTTGTTATCAGAGAAATCAGAAGGAAACCACAGTTTAGTTAAAAATAGCGGCTATCTGTAAATGAAAGCTTTGACTGCAGCAACATTTTATTTAATATCTGAAATGTTTAGAAAATTACAACCAAATACTGTCATGTACTACTAAGTGTTACAAGTTTACACTAGTAACAGATGAACTCCCTCTGACTCACTTCACAATTACCTTGATTTCCTAAGGGTTTTTCTTTTTTAAACGAATTCTTAGGGGGGGGGGGAATGTAAGTTCCTTCTGAGCTTTTGCCAAGAAAGCTCAGAATGAGCAGCTTGGCTTTATATATCTGCTTGTTTGCTACTTTTGCTGGTTATCATAAACATATATTTGTTAACC